>NW_025228317.1:62928-64345 GCF_018294505.1 Triticum aestivum | reverse complement strand
TCAAACTTGGCATGGTATCATCATTTTACCCGCATAGCATGTGCAAAAAAGTAAAGAGGGTCATGGTAAAAACTGGATGCACTTCGTGTACAAACTGGACAATCTCTTTCGAAGTATCAGGGTTTCGGACGAAAACTCATCTGTTAGACCGACAATTCAAAATTTTAATAACTTATTACAACTCCGGGCATTTTTTGCATTCAGCATGCACCATTCAAAGCCACATCATCAACTTTCAACCGTTTGCGCCATAATTTGTTGTTTTTCATGCATTTACTGAGTTGTTTTTAGCTAAATGGCTCTGAAATTGAAAAGCTCTACAAATGAACTCTGAAGAGGTTGAAACTTGGCATGGTATCATTATTTCAACCGCATAGCATGTGCAAAGAAGTAGAGACGGTCATGGCAAAAAACTGGATGCACATCGCATACAAACTTGACAATCTCTGTTGAAGTATCAGGGTTTCGGACGAAAACTCTGTTACACTGGCAATTCAAAATTTTAATAACTTGTTACAATTCTGGACGTTTTTTGCATTCAGCATGCACCATTCAAAGCCACGTCATCAACTTTCAACCCTTTGTGACATAATCTGCTATTTTTAATGCATTTACTGATTTGTTTTGAGCTAAATGGCCCTGCAATTGAAAAGCTCTACAAATGAACTCTGAAAAGGTGGAAACTTGGCATGGTACCATCATTTCACCCGCATAGCATGTGCAAAAAAGTAGAGAGGGTCATGGCAAAAACTGGATGCACTTAGTGTACAAACTGGACAATCTCTTTCGAAGTATCAGGGTTTCGGACGAAAACTCATCTGTTACACCGGCAATTCAAAATTTTAATAACTTATTACAACTCTGGACGTTTTTTGCATTCAGCATGCACCATTCAAAGCCACGTCATCAACTTTCAACCCTTTGTGACAAAATTTGATATTTTAATGCATTTACTGATTTGTATTGAGCTAAATGGCCTTGAAATTGAAAAGCTCTACAAATGAACTCTGAAAAGGTTCAAACTTGGCATGGTATCATCATTTTACCCGCATAGCATGTGCAAAAAAGTAAAGAGGGTCATGGCAAAAACTGGATGCACTTCGTGTACAAACTGGACAATCTCTTTCGAAGTATCAGGGTTTCGGACGAAAACTCATCTGTTACACCGGCAATTCAAAATTTTAATAACTTATTACAACTCTGGACGTTTTTTGCATTCAGCATGCACCATTCAAAGCCACGTCATCAACTTTCAACCCTTTCTGACATAATTTGCTATTTTTAATGCATTTACTGATTTGTTTTGAGCTAAATGGCCCTGCAATTGAAAAGCTCTACAAATGAACTCTGAAAAGGTTGAAACTTGGCATGGTATCATCATTTCACCCGCATAGCATGTGCAAAAAAGTAGAGAGGG
>NW_025228317.1:58949-59528 GCF_018294505.1 Triticum aestivum | reverse complement strand
TCATCTGTTACACCGGCAATTCAAAATTTTAATAACTTATTACAACTCCGGATGTTTTTTGCATCCAGCATGCAACATTCAAAGCCACGTCATCAAATTTCAACCCTTTGTGACATAATTTGCTATTTTTAATGCATTTACTGATTTATTTTGAGCTAAATGGCCCTGAAATTGAAAAGCTCTACAAATGAACTCTGAAAAGGTTGAAACTTCGCATGGTATCATCATTTCACCCGCATAGCATGTGCAAAAAAGTAGAGAGGGTCATGGCAAAAACTGGATGCACTTCGCGTACAAACTGGGCAATCTCTTTTGAAGTATCAGGGTTTCGAACGAAAACTCATCTGTTAGACCGACAATTCAAAATTTTAATAATCTATTACAACTCCGGGCTTTTTTGCATTGAGCATGCACCATTCAAAGGCACGTCATCAACTTTCAACCGTTTCCGCAATAATTTTTTGTTTTTCAATCATTTACTGATTTGTTTTGAGCTAAATGGCCCTGCAATTGAAAAGCTCTAAAATGAACTCTGAAAACGCTGAAACTTGGCATGGTATCATCATTTCACCCGCATAG
>NW_025228317.1:57778-58755 GCF_018294505.1 Triticum aestivum | reverse complement strand
TCTCTTTTGAAGTATCAGGGTTTCGAACGAAAACTCATCTGTTAGACCGACAATTCAAAATTTTAATAATCTATTACAACTCCGGGCATTTTTTGCATTGAGCATGCACCATTCAAAGCCACGTCATCAACTTTCAACCGTTTCCGCAATAATTTGTTGTTTTTCATGCATTTACTGATTTGTTTTGAGCTAAATGGCCCTGCAATTGAAAAGCTCTACAAATGAACTCTGAAAACGCTGAAACTTGGCATGGTATCATCATTTCACCCGCATAGCATGTGCAAAAAAGTAGAGAGGGTCCTGGCTAAAACTGGATGCACTTCGTGTATAAACTGGACAATCTCTTTCGAAGTATCAGGGTTTCGGATGAAAACTCATCTGTTAGACCGGCAATTCAAAATTTTAATAACTTATTACAACTCCGAGCGTTTTTTGCATTCAGTATGCACCATTCAAAGCCACGTCATCAACTTTCAACCGTTTGCGCCATAATTTGTTGTTTTTCATGCATTTACTGATTTGTTGTTAGCTAAATGGCTCTAAAATTGAAAAGCTCTACAAATGAACTCTGAAAAGGTTGAAACTTGGCATGGTATCATTATTTCAACCGCATAGCATGTGCAAAAAAGTAGAGAGGGTCATGGCAAAAACTGGATGCACTTCGCATACAAACTTGACAATCTCTTTTGAAGTATCAGGGTTTCGGACGAAAACTCTGTTACACCGGCAATTCAAAATTTTAATAACTTATTACAATTCTGGACGTTTTTTGCATTCAGCATGCACCATTCAAAGCCACGCCGTCAACTTTCAACCCTTTGTGACATAATCTGCTATTTTTAATGCATTTACTGATTTGTTTTGAGCTAAATGGCCCTGCAATTGAAAAGCTCTACAAATGAACTCTGACAAGGTGGAAACTTGGCATGGTACCATCATTTCACCTGCATAGCATGTGCAAAAAAGTAGAGAGGGTC
>NW_025228317.1:56696-57768 GCF_018294505.1 Triticum aestivum | reverse complement strand
ACTGGACAATCTCTTTCGAAGTATCAGGGTTTCAAACGAAAACTCATCTGTTACACCGGCAATTCAAAATTTTAATAACTTATTACAACTCCGGATGCTTTTTGCATCCAGCATACAACATTCAAAGCCACGTCATCAAATTTCAACCCTTTGTGACATAGTTTGCTATTTTTAATGCATTTACTGATTTGTTTTGAGCTAAATGGCCCTGAAATTGAAAAGCTCTACAAATGAACTCTGAAAAGGTTGAAACTTCGCATGGTATCATCATTTCACCCGCATAGCATGTGCAAAAAAGTAGAGAGGGTCATGGCAAAAACTGGATGCACTTCGCGTACAAACTGGGCAATCTCTTTTGATGTATCAGGGTTTGGAACGAAAACTCATCTGTTAGACCGACAATTCAAAATTTTAATAATCTATTACATCTCCGGGCGTTTTTTGCATTGAGCATGCACCATTCAAAGCCACGTCATCAACTTTCAACCGTTTCCGCAATAATTTGTTGTTTTTCATGCATTTACTTATTTGTTTTGAGCTAAATGGCCCTGAAATTGAAAAGCCCTACAAATGAACTCTGAAAAGATTGAAACTTGGCATGGTATCATCATTTCACCCGCATAGCATGTGCAAAAAAGTAGAAAGGGTCAAGGCAAAAACTGGATACACTTCGTGTACCAACTGGGCAATCTCTTTCGAAGTATCGGGGTTTTAGACGAAAACTCATCTGTTACACCGGCAATTCAAAATTTAAATAACTTATTACAACTCTGGACTTTTTTCCATTCAGCATGCACCATTCAAAGCCACGTCATCAACTTTCAACCCTTTGTGACATAATCTGCTATTTTTAATGCATTTACTGAGTTGTTTTGAGCTAAATGGCCCTGCAATTGAAAAGCTCTACAAATGAACTCTGAAAAGGTGGAAACTTGGCATGGTATCATCATTTCACCCGCATAGCATGTGCAAAAAAGTAGAGAGGGTCATGGCAAAAACTGGATGCACTTCGTGTAAAAACTGGACAATCTCTTTCGAAGTATCAGGGTTTCAGACGAAAACTCATCTGTTA
>NW_025228317.1:55548-56363 GCF_018294505.1 Triticum aestivum | reverse complement strand
AAAACTGAATGCACTTCATGTACAAACTTGACAATCTCTTTCGAAGTATCAGGGTTTCGGACGAAAACTCATCTGTTACACCGGCAATTCAAAATTTTAATAACTTATTACAACTCTAGACATTGTTTGCATTCAGCACGCACTATTCAAAGCCACGTCATCACCTTTCAACCCTTTGTGACATAATTTGCTATTTTTAATGCGTTTACTGATTTGTTTTGAGCTAAATGGCCCTACAATTGAAAAGCTCTACAAATGAACTCTGAAAACGTTGAAACTTGGCATGGTATCATCATTTCACCCGCATAGCATGTGCCAAAAAGTAGAGAGGGTCATGGCAAAAACTGGATGCACTTCGTGTATAAACTGGACAATCTCTTTCGAAGTATCAGGGTTTCGGGCAGAAACTCATCTGTTAGACCGACAATTCAAAATTTTAATAACTTATTACAACTCCAGGCTTTTTTGCATTCAGCATGCACCATTCAAAGCCACGTCATCAACTTTCAACCGTTTCCGCCATAATTTGATGTTTTTCATGCATTTACTGATTTGTTTTGAGCTAAATGGCCCTGAAATTGAAAAGCTCTAAAAATGAACTCTGAAAAGGTTGAAACTTGGCATGGTATCATTATTTCAACCGCATAGCATGTGCAAAAAAGTAGAGAGGGTCATGGCAAAAACTGGATGCACTTCGCATACAAACTTGACAATCTCTTTTGAAGTATCAGGGTTTCGGACGAAAACTCTGTTACACCGGCAATTCAAAATTTTAATAACTTATTACAATTCTGGACGTTTTTTGCATTCAGCAT
>NW_025228317.1:50611-51904 GCF_018294505.1 Triticum aestivum | reverse complement strand
TGGCCCTGAACTTGAAAAGCTCTACAAATGAACTCAGAAAAGGTTGAAACTTGGCATGGTATCGTCATTTCACCCGCATAGCATGTGTAAAATAGTAGAAAGGGTCAAGGCAAAAACTGGATACACTTCGTGTACAAACTGGATAATCTCTTTCGAAGTATCAGGGTTTCGGATGAAAACTCATCTTATACACCGGCAATTCAAAATTTTAATAACTTATTACAACTCTAGACGTTTTTTGCATCCAACACGCACCATTCAATGCCACGTCATCAACTTTCAACCCTTTGTGACATAATTTGCTATTTTTAATGCATTTACTGATTTGTATTGAGCTAAATGGCCATGCAATTGAAAAGCTCTACAAATGAACTCTCAAAAGGTTGAAACTTGGCATGGTATCATCATTTCACCCGCATAGCATGGGCAAAAAAGTAGAGAGGGTCATGGCAAAAGCTGGATGCACTTCGTGTATAAACGGGACAATCTCTTTCGAAGTATCAGGGTTTCGGACAAAAACTCATCTGTTAGACCGGCAATTAAATTTTTTAATAACTTATTACAACTCCGGGCGTTTTTTGCATTCAGCATGCACCATTCAAAGCCACGTCATCAACTTTCAACCGTTTCCGCCATAATTTGTTGTTTTTCATGCATTTACTGATTTGTTTTGACCTAAATGGCCCTGAAATTCAAAAGCTCTACAAATGAACTCTGAAAAGGTTGAAACTTGGCATGGTATCATTATTTCAACCGCATAGCATGTGCAAAAAAGTAGAGAGGGTCATGGAAAAAACTGGATGCACTTCGCATACAAACTTGACAATCTCTTTCGAAGTATCAGGGTTTCGGACGAAAACTCTGTTACACCAGCAATTCAAAATTTTAATAACTTATTACAAATCTGGACGTTTTTTGCATTCAGCATGCACCATTCAAAGCCACGTCATCAACTTTCAACCCTTTGTGACATAATTTGCTATTTTAATGCATTTACTGATTTGTTTTGAGCTAAATGGCCCTGCAATTGAAAACCTATACAAATGAACTCTGAAAAGGTTGAAACTTGGCATGGTATCATCATTTCACCCGCATAGCATGTGCAAAAAAGTAGAAAGGGTCAAGGCAAAAACTGGATACACTTCGTGTACCAACTGGACAATCTCTTTCGAAGTATCAGGGTTTCGGACGAAAACTCTGTTACACCGGCAATTCAAAATTTTAATAACTTATTACAACTCTGGACGTCTTTTGCATTCAGCATGCACCATTCAAAGCCACCTCATCAACTTC
>NW_025228317.1:50094-50500 GCF_018294505.1 Triticum aestivum | reverse complement strand
ACAATCTCTTTCGAACTATCAGGGTTTCGGACGAAAACTCATCTGTTACACCGGCAATTCAAAATTTTAATAACTTATTACAACTCTGGACTTTTTTGCATTCAGCATGCACCATTCAAAGCCACGTCATCAACTTTCAACCCTTTGTGACATAATTTTCTATTTTAATGCATTTACTGATTTGTTTTGAGCTAAATGGCCCTGCAATTGAAAAGCTCTACAAATGAACTCTGAAAAGGTTGAAACTTGGCATGGAATCATCATTTCACCCGCATAGCACGTGCAAAAAAGTAGAGAGGGTCACCGCAAAAACTGGATGCACTTCGTGTGCAAACTGGACAATCTCTTTCGAAGTATCAGGGTTTCGGACGAAAACTCATCTGTTACACCGGCAATTCAAAATTTT
>NW_025228317.1:49290-50009 GCF_018294505.1 Triticum aestivum | reverse complement strand
ATTCAAAATTTTAATAACTTATTACAACTACTGATGTTTTTTGCATCCAGCATGCAGCATTCAAATCCACGTCATCAACTTTCAACCCTTTCTGACATATTTTGCTATTTTTAATGCATTTACTGATTTGTTTTGAGCTAAATGGCCCTGAAGTTGAAAAGCTCTATAAATGAACTCTAAAGAGGTTGAAACTTGGCATGGTATCATCATTTCACCCGCATAGCATGTGCAAAAAAGTAGAGAGGGTCATGGAAAAAACTGGATGCACTTCGTGTACAATCTCTTTCGAAGTATTAGGGTTTCGGACGAAAACTCATCTGTTACACCGGCAATTCAAAATTTTAATAACTTATTACAACTCTGGACGTTTTTTGCATTCAGCATGCACCATTCGAAGCCACGTCATCAACTTTCAACCCTTTGTGACATAATTTTCTATTTTTAATGCATTTACTGATTTTTTTGACCTAAATGGCCCTGCAATGCAAAAGCTCTTCAAATGAACTCTGAACAGGTTGAAACTTGGCATGGTATCATCATTTCACCCTCATAGCACGTGCAAAAAAGGAGAGAGGGTCATGGCAAAAACTGGATGCACTTCGTGTACAAACTGGACAATCTCTTCCGAAGTATCAGGGTATCGGACGAAAACTCATCTGTTAGACCGACAATTCAAAATTTTAATAACTTATTACAACTCTGGACATTTTTTGCATTCA
>NW_025228317.1:47832-48972 GCF_018294505.1 Triticum aestivum | reverse complement strand
ATAACTTATTACAACTCCGGGCGTTTTTTGCATTCAGCATGCACCATTCAAAGCCACGTCATCAACTTTCAACCGTTTCCGCCATAATTTGTTGTTTTTCAGGCATTTACTGATTTGTTTTGACCTAAATGGCCCAGAAATTGAAAAGCTCTACAAATGAACTCTCAAAAGATTGAAACTTGGCATGTTATCATCATTTCACCCACATCGCATGTGCAAAAAAGTAGAGAGGGTCATGGCAAAAACTGGATGCACTTCGCATACAAACTTGACAATCTCTGTCGAAGTATCAGGGTTTCGGACGAGAACTCTGTTACACCAGCAATTCAAAATTTTAATAACTTATTACAACTCTGGACGTTTTTTGCATTCATCATGCACCATTCAAAGCCATGTCATCAACTTTCAACCCTTTGTGACATAATTTGCTATTTTTAATGCATTTACTGATTTGTTTTGAGTTAAATGGCCCTGCAATTGAAAAGCTCTACAAATGAACTCCGAAAAGGTTGAACCATGGCATGGTATCATCATTTCACCCGCATAGCATGTGCAAAAAAGTAGAAAGGGTCAAGGCAAAAACTGGATGCACTTCGTGTACCAACTAGACAATCTCTTTCGAAGTATCCGGGTTTCGGACGAAAACTCATCTGTTACACTAGCAATTCAAATTTTTAATAACTTATTACAACTTCGGACGTTTTTTGCATTCAGCATGCACCATTCAAAGCCACGTCATCAACTTTCAACCGTTTCCGACATAATTTGTTGTTTTTCACGCATTTACTGATTTGTTTTGAGCTAAATGGCCCTGAAATTGAAAAGCTCTACAAATGAACTCTGAAAAGGTTGAAACTTGGCATGGTATCATCATTTCACCCGCATAGCATGTGCAAAAAAGTAGAGAGGGTCACGGCAAAAACTGGATGCACTTCGTGTACAAACTGGACAATCTCTTTCGAAGTATCAGGGTTTCGGACGCAAACCAATCTGTTAGACCGGCAATTCAAAATTTCAATAACTTATTACAACTCTGGATGTTTTTTGCATTCAGCATGCACCATTCAAAGCCACGTCATCAACTTTCAACCCTTTGTGACATAATTTGCTATTTTTAATGCATTTACTGATTTGTTTTCA
>NW_025228317.1:46586-47822 GCF_018294505.1 Triticum aestivum | reverse complement strand
TAAATGGCCCTGAAATTGAAAAGCTCTACAAATGAACTCTCAAAAGATTGAAACTTGGCATGGTATCATCATTTCACCCGCATAGCATGTGCAAAAAAGTAGAGAGGGTCATGGCAAAAACTGGATGCACTTCGCATACAAACTTGACAATCTCTGTCGAAGTATCAGGGTTTCGGACGAGAACTCTGTTAGACCGGCAATTCAAAATTTTAATAACTTATTACAACTCTGGACGTTTTTTTGCATTCAGCATGCACGATTCAAAGCCACGTCATCAACATTCAACCCTTTGTGACATAATTTGCTATTTTTAATGCATTTACTGATTTGTTTTGAGCTAAATGGCCCTGCAATTGAAAAGCTCTACAAATGAACTCTGAAAAGGTTGAAACTTGGCATGGTATCATCATTTCACCCGCATAGCATGTGCAAAAAACTAGAAAGGGTCAAGGCAAAAACTGGATGCACTTCGTGTACCAACTAGACAATCTCTTTCGAAGTATCCGGGTTTCGGACGAAAACTCATCTGTTACACTAGCAATTCAAAATTTTAATAACTTATTACAACTTCGGACGTTTTTTGCATTCAGCATGCACCATTCAAAGCCACGTCATCAACTTTCAACCGTTTCCGACATAATTTGTTGTTTTTCACGCATTTCTTGATTTGTTTGGAGCTAAATGGCCCTGAAATTGAAAAGCTCTACAAATGAACTCTGAAAAGGTTGAAACTGGGCATGGTATCATCATTTCACCCGCATAGCATGTGCAAAAAATTAGAGAGGGTCACGGCAAAAACTGGATGCACTTCGTGTACAAACTGGACATTCTCTTTCGAAGTATCAGGGTTTCGGACGCAAACTAATCTGTTAGACCGGCAATTCGAAATTTTAATAACTTATTAGAACTCTGGATGTTTTTTGCATTCAGCATGCACCATTCAAAGCCACGTCATCAACTTTCAACCCTTTGTGACATAATCTGCTATTTTTAATGCATTTACTGATTTGTTTTCAGCTAAATGGCCCTACAATTGAAAAGCTCTACAAATGAACTCTGAAAAGGTTGAAACTTGGCATGGTATCATCATTTCACCCGAGTAGCATGTGCAAAAAAGTAGAGAGGGTCACCGCAAAAACTGGATGCACTTCGTGTGCAAACTGGACAATCTCTTTCGAAGTATTAGGGTTTCAGACGAAAACTCATCTGTTACAACGGCAATTCAAAATTTTAATA
>NW_025228317.1:45768-46576 GCF_018294505.1 Triticum aestivum | reverse complement strand
CAAAAACAGGATGCACTTCGTGTACAAACTGGACAATCTCTTTCGAAGTATCAGGGTTTTGGACGCAAACTAATCTGTTAGACCGGCAATTCAAAATTTTAATAACTTATTACAACTCAGGATGTTTTTTGCATTCAGCATGCACCATTCAAAGCCACGTCATCAACTTTCAACCCTTTGTGACATAATCTGCTATTTTTAATGCATTTACTGATTTGTTTTCAGCTAAATGCCCCTGCAATTGAAAAGCTCTACAAATGAACTCTGAAAAGGTTGAAACTTGGCATTGTATCATCATTTCACCCGAGTAGCATGTGCAAAAAAGTAGAGAGGGTCACCGCAAAAACTGGATGCACTTCGTGTGCAAACTGGACAATCTCTTTCGAAGTATTAGGGTTTCAGACGAAAACTCATCTGTTACAACGGCAATTCAAAATTTTAATAACTTATTACAACTCCGGATGTTTTTTGCATCCAGCATGCAACATTCAAATCCACGTCATCAACTGTCAACCCTTTCTGACATAATTTGCTATTTTTAATGCATTTACTCATTTTTTTGAGCTAAATGGCCCTGAAGTTGAAAAGCTCTACAAATGAACTCTGAAAAGGTTGAAACTTGGCATGGTATCATCATTTCACCCGCATAGCATGTGCAAAAAAGTAGAGAGGGTCATGGCAAAAACTGGATGCACTTCGCATACAAACAGGACAATCTCTTTCGAAGTATCAGGGTTTCGGACGAAAACTCATCTATTACACCGGCAATTCAAAATTTTAATAACTTATTACAACTCTGGACGTTTTT
>NW_025228317.1:36636-42443 GCF_018294505.1 Triticum aestivum | reverse complement strand
ATAATTTGCTATTTTTAATGCATTTACTGATTTGTTTTGAGCTAAATAGCCCTGAAGTTGAAAAGCTCTACAAATGAACTCTGAAAAGGTTGAAACTTGGCATGGTATCATCATTTCACCCGCATAGCATGTGCAAAAAAGTAGAGAGGGTCATGGCAAAAACTGGATGCACTTCGCATACAAACTGGACAGTCTCTTTCGAAGTATCAGGGTTTCGGACGAAAACTCATCTATTACACCGGCAATTCAAAATTTTAATAACTTATTACAACTTTGGACGTTTTTTGCATTCAGCATGCACCATTCAAAGCCACGTCATCAACTTTCAACCCTTTGTGACATAATTTGCTACTTTTAATGCATTTACTGATTTGTTTTGAGCTACATGGCCCTGCAATTCAAAAGCTCTACAAATGAACTCTGAAAAGGTTGAAACTTGGCATGGTATCATCATTTCACCCGCATAGCATGTGCAAAAAAGGAGAGAGGGTCATGGCAAAAACTGGATCCACTTCGTGTACAAACTGGACAATCTCTTTCGAAGTATCAGGGTTTCGGACGAAAACTCATCTGTTAGACCGGCAATTCAAAACTCTAATAACTTATTACAACTCCGGGCTTTTTTGCATTCAGCATGCACCATTCAAAGCCACGTCATCAACTTTCAACCGTTTCCGCCATAATTTGTTGTTTTTCATGCATTTACTGATTTGTTTTGAGCTAAATGGCCCTGAAATTGAAAAGCTCTACAAATGAACTCTCAAAAGATTGAAACTTGGCATGGTATCA
This sequence comes from Triticum aestivum, assembly GCF_018294505.1. Classification (NCBI taxonomy): domain Eukaryota; kingdom Viridiplantae; phylum Streptophyta; class Magnoliopsida; order Poales; family Poaceae; genus Triticum; species Triticum aestivum. The sequence continues at coordinate 41,654 of NW_025228317.1, read as the reverse complement.
TCATTTCACCTGCATAGCATGTGCAGAAAAGTAGAGAGGGTCATGGCAAAAACTGGATGCACTTCGCATACAAACTTGACAATCTCTGTCGAAGTATCAGGGTTTCGGACGAGGACTCTGTTACACCGGCAATTCAAAATTTTAATAACTTATTACTACTCTGGACGTTTTTTGCATTCAGCATGCACCATTCAAAGCCACGTCATCAACTTTCAACCCTTTGTGACATAATTTGCTATTTTTAATGCATTTACTGATTTGTTTTGAGCTAAATGGCCCTGCAATTGAAAAGCTCTACAAATGAACTCTGAAAAGGTTGAAACTTGGCATGGTATCATCATTTCACCCGCATAGCATGTGCAAAAAAGTAGAGAGGGTCACGGCAAAAACTGGATGCACTTCGTGTACAAACTGGACAATCTCTTTCGAAGTATCAGGGTTTCGGACGCAAACTAATCTGTTAGACCGGCAATTCAAAATTTTAATAACTTATTAGAACTCTGGATGTTTTTTGCATTCAGAATGCACCATTCAAAGGCACGTCATCAACTTTCAACCCTTTGTGACATAATTTGCTATTTTTAATGCATTTACTGATTTGTTTTCAGCTAAATGGCCCTGCAATTGAAAAGCTCTACAAATGAACTCTGAAAAGGTTGAAACTTGGCATGGTATCATCATTTCACCCGAGTAGCATGTGCAAAAAAGTAGAGAGGGTCACCGCAAAAACTGGATGGACTTCGTGTGCAAACTGGACAATCTCTTTCGAAGTATCAGGGTTTCAGACGAAAACTCATCGGTTACAACGGCAATTCAAAATTTTAATAACTTATTACAACTCCGGATGTTTTTTGCATCCAGCATGCAACATTCAAATCCACGTCATCAACTTTCAACCCTGTCTGACATAATTTGCTATTTTTAATGCATTTACTGATTTGTTTTGAGCTAAATAGCCCTGAAGTTGAAAAGCTCTACAAATGAACTCTGAAAAGGTTGAAACTTGGCATGGTATCATCATTTCACCCGCATAGCATGTGCAAAAAAGTAGAGAGGGTCATGGCAAAAACTGGATGCACTTCGCATACAAACTGGACAATCTCTTTCGAAGTATCAGGGTTTCGGACGAAAACTCATCTATTACACCGGCAATTCAAAATTTTAATAACTTATTACAACTCTGGACGTTTTTTGCATTCAGCATGCACCATTCAAAGCCACGTCATCAACTTTCAACCCTTTGTGACATAATTTGCTACTTTTAATGCATTTACTGATTTGTTTTGAGCTAAATGGCCCTGCAATTCAAAGGCTCTACAAATGAGCTCTGAAAAGGTTGAAACTTGGCATGGTATCATCATTTCACCCGCATAGCATGTGCAAAAAAGGAGAGAGGGTCATGGCAAAAACTGGATGCACTTCGTGTACAAACTGGACAATCTCTTTCGAAGTATCAGGGATGCGGACGCAAACTAATCTGTTAGACCGGCAATTCAAAATTTTAATAACTTATTAGAACTCTGGATGTTTTTTGCATTCAGCATGCACCATTCAAAGCCACCTCATCAACTTTCAACCCTTTGTGACATAATCTGCTATTTTTAATGCATTTACTGATTTGTTTTCAGCTAAATGGCCCTACAATTGCAAAGCTCTACAAATGAACTCTGAAAAGGTTGAAACTTGGCATGGTATCATCATTTCACCCGAGTAGCAGGTGCAAAAAAGTAGAGAGGGTCACCGCAAAAACTGGATGCACTTCGTGTGGAAACTGGACAATCTCTTTCGAAGTATCAGGGTTTCAAACGAAAACTCATCTGTTACAACGGCAATTCAAAATTTTAATAACTTATTACAACTCCGGATGTTTTTTGCATCCAGCATGCAACATTCAAATCCACGTCATCAACTTTCAACCCTGTCTGACATAATTTGCTATTTTTAATGCATTTACTGATTTGTTTTGAGCTAAATAGCCCTGAAGTTGAAAAGCTCTACAAATGAATCTGAAAAGGTTGAAACTTGGCATGGTATCATCATTTCACCCGCATAGCATGTGCAAAAAAGTAGAGAGGGTCATGGCAAAAACTGGATGCACTTCGCATACAAACTGGACAATCTCTTTCGAAGTATCAGGGTTTCGGACGAAAACTCATCTATTACACCCGCAATTCAAAATTTTAATAACTTATTACAACTCTGGACGTTTTTTGCATACAGCATGCACCATTCAAAGCCACGTCATCAACTTTCAACCCTTTGTGACATAATTTGCTACTTTTAATGCATTTACTGATTTGTTTTGAGCTAAATGGCCCTGCAATTCAAAGGCTCTACAAATGAGCTCTGAAAAGGTTGAAACTTGGCATGGTATCATCATTTCACCCGCATAGCATGTGCAAAAAAGGAGAGAGGGTCATGGCAAAAACTGGATGCACTTCGTGTACAAACTGGACAATCTCTTTCGAAGTATCAGGGTTTCGGACGCAAACTAATCTGTTAGACCGGCAATTCAAAATTTTAATAACTTATTAGAACTCTGGATGTTTTTTGCATTCAGCATGCACCATTCAAAGCCACGTCATCAACTTTCAACCCTTTGTGACATAATCTGCTATTTTTAATGCATTTACTGATTTGTTTTCAGCTAAATGGCCCTACAATTGAAAAGCTCTACGAATGAACTCTGAAAAGGTTGAAACTTGGCATGGTATCATCATTTCACCCGAGTAGCATGTGCAAAAAAGTAGAGAGGGTCACCGCAAAAACTGGATGCACTTCGTGTGCAAACTGGACAATCTCTTTCGAAGTATCAGGGTTTCAGACGAAAACTCATCTGTTACAACGGCAATTCAAAATTTTAATAACTTATTACAACTCCGGATGTTTTTTGCATCCAGCATGCAACATTCAAATCCACGTCATCAAGTTTCAACCCTGTCTGACATAATTTGCTATTTTTAATGCATTTACTGATTTGTTTTGAGCTAAATAGCCCTGAAGTTGAAAAGCTCTACAAATGAACTCTGAAAAGGTTCAAACTTGGCATGGTATCATCATTTCACCCGCATAGCATGTGCAAAAAAGTAGAGAGGGTCATGGCAAAAACTGGATGCACTTCGCATACAAACTGGACAATCTCTTTCGAAGTATCAGGGTTTCGGATGAAAACTCATCTATTACACCGGCAATTCAAAATTTTAATAACTTATTACAACTCTGGACGTTTTTTGCATTCAGCATGCACCATTCAAAGCCACTTCATCAACTTTCAACCCTTTGTGACATAATTTGCTACTTTTAATGCATTTACTGATTTGTTTTGAGCTAAATGGCCCTGCAATTCAAAGGCTCTACAAATGAGCTCTGAAAAGGTTGAAACTTGGCATGGTATCATCATTTCACCCGCATAGCATGTGCAAAAAAATAGAGAGGGTCATGGCAAAAACTGGATGCACTTCTTGTACAAACTGGACAATCTCTTTCGAAGTATCAGGGTTTCGGACGCAAACTAATCTGTTAGACCGGCAATTCAAAATTTTAATAACTTATTAGAACTCTGGATGTTTTTTGCATTCAGCATGCACCATTCAAAGCCACGTCATCAACTTTCAACCCTTTGTGACATAATCTGCTATTTTTAATGCATTTACTGATTTGTTTTCAGCTAAATGGCCCTACAATTGAAAAGCTCTACAAATGAACTCTGAAAAGGTTGAAACTTGGCATGGTATCATCATTTCACCCGAGTAGCATGTGCAAAAAAGTAGAGAGGGTCACCGCAAAAACTGGATGCACTTCGTGTGCAAACTGGACAATCTCTTTCGAAGTATCAGGGTTTCAGACGAAAACTCATCTGTTACAACGGCAATTCAAAATTTTAATAACTTATTACAACTCCGGATGTTTTTTGCATCCAGCATGCAACATTCAAATCCACGTCATCAACTTTCAACCCTGTCTGACATAATTTGCTATTTTTAATGCATTTACTGATTTGTTTTGAGCTAAATAGCCCTGAAGTTGAAAAGCTCTACAAATGAACTCTGAAAAGGTTGAAACTTGGCATGGTATCATCATTTCACCCGCATAGCATGTGCAAAAAAGTAGAGAGGGTCATGGCAAAAACTGGATGCACTTCGCATACAAACTGGACAATCTCTTTCGAAGTATCAGGGTTTCGGACGAAAACTCATCTATTACACCGGCAATTCAAAATTTTAATAACTTATTACAACTCTGGACGTTTTTTGCATTCAGCATTCACCATTCAAAGCCACGTCATCAACTTTCAACCCTTTGTGACATAATTTGCTACTTTTAATGCATTTACTGATTTGTTTTGAGCTAAATGGCCCTGCAATTCAAAGGCTCTACAAATGAGCTCTGAAAAGGTTGAAACTTGGCATGGTATCATCATTTCACCCGCATAGCATGTGCAAAAAAGGAGAGAGGGTCATGGCAAAAACTGGATGCACTTCGTGTACAAACTGGACAATCTCTTTCGAAGTATCAGGGATGCGGACGCAAACTAATCTGTTAGACCGGCAATTCAAAATTTTAATAACTTATTAGAACTCTGGATGTTTTTTGCATTCAGCATGCACCATTCAAAGCCACCTCATCAACTTTCAACCCTTTGTGACATAATCTGCTATTTTTAATGCATTTACTGATTTGTTTTCAGCTAAATGGCCCTACAATTGCAAAGCTCTACAAATGAACTCTGAAAAGGTTGAAACTTGGCATGGTATCATCATTTCACCCGAGTAGCATGTGCAAAAAAGTAGAGAGGGTCACCGCAAAAACTGGATGCACTTCGTGTGGAAACTGGACAATCTCTTTCGAAGTATCAGGGTTTCAAACGAAAACTCATCTGTTACAACGGCAATTCAAAATTTTAATAACTTATTACAACTCCGGATGTTTTTTGCATCCAGCATGCAACATTCAAATCCACGTCATCAACTTTGAACCCTGTCTGACATAATTTGCTATTTTTAATGCATTTACTGATT
>NW_025228317.1:35786-36211 GCF_018294505.1 Triticum aestivum | reverse complement strand
CACCATTCAAAGCCACGTCATCAACTTTCAACCCTTTGTGACATAATTTGCTACTTTTAATGCATTTACTGATTTGTTTTGAGCTAAATGGCCCTGCAATTCAAAGGCTCTACAAATGAGCTCTGAAAAGGTTGAAACTTGGCATGGTATCATCATTTCACCCGCATAGCATGTGCAAAAAAGGAGAGAGGGTCATGGCAAAAACTGGATGCACTTCGTGTACAAACTGGACAATCTCTTTCGAAGTATCAGGGTTTGGGACGCAAACTAATCTGTTAGACCGGCAATTCAAAATTTTAATAACTTATTAGAACTCTGGATGTTTTTTGCATTCAGCATGCACCATTCAAAGCCACGTCATCAACTTTCAACCCTTTGTGACATAATCTGCTATTTTTAATGCATTTACTGATTTGTTTTCAGCT
>NW_025228317.1:32949-33662 GCF_018294505.1 Triticum aestivum | reverse complement strand
ATGCACTTCGTGTACAAACTGGACAATCTCTTTCGAAGTATCAGGGTTTTGGACGCAAACTAATCTGTTAGACCGGCAATTCAAAATTTTAATAACTTATTAGAACTCTGGATGTTTTTTGCATCCAGCATGCACCATTCAAAGCCACGTCATCAACTTTCAACCCTTTGTGACATAATCTGCTATTTTTAATACATTTACTGATTTGTTTTCAGCTAAATGGCCCTACAATTGAAAAGCTCTACAAATGAACTCTGAAAAGGTTGAAACTTGGCATGGTATCATCATTTCACCCGAGTAGCATGTGCAAAAAAGTAGAGAGGGTCACCGCAAAAACTGGATGCACTTCGTGTGCAAACTGGACAATCTGTTTCGAAGTATCAGGGTTTCAGACGAAAACTCATCTGTTACAACGGCAATTCAAAATTTTAATAACTTATTACAACTCCGGATGTTTTTTGCATCCAGCATGCAACATTCAAATCCACGTCATCAACTTTCAACCCTGTCTGACATAATTTGCTATTTTTAATGCATTTACTGATTTGTTTTGAGCTAAATAGCCCTGAAGTTGAAAAGCTCTACAAATGAACTCTGAAAAGGTTGAAACTTGGCATGGTATCATCATTTCACCCGCATAGCATGTGCAAAAAAGTAGAGAGGGTCATGGCAAAAACTGGATGCACTTCGCATACAAACTGGACAATCTCTTT
>NW_025228317.1:31991-32911 GCF_018294505.1 Triticum aestivum | reverse complement strand
TTACACCAGCAATTCAAAATTTTAATAACTTATTACAACTCTGGACGTTTTTTGCATTCAGCATGCACCATTCAAAGCCACGTCATCAACTTTCAACCCTTTGTGACATAATTTGCTACTTTTAATGCATTTACTGATTTGTTTTGAGCTAAATGGCCCTGCAATTCAAAGGCTACACAAATGAGCTCTGAAAAGGTTGAAACTTGGCATGGTATCATCATTTCACCCGCATAGCATGTGCAAAAAAGGAGAGAGGGTCATGGCAAAAACTGGATGCAACTCGTGTACAAACTGGACAATCTCTTTCGAAGTATCAGGGTTTCGGACGCAAACTAATCTGTTAGACCGGCAATTCAAAATTTTAATAACTTATTAGAACTCTGGATGTTTTTTGCATTCAGCATGCACCATTCAAAGCCACGTCATCAACTTTCAACCCTTTGTGACATAATCTGCTATTTTTAATGCATTTACTGATTTGTTTTCAGCTAAATGGCCCTACAATTGAAAAGCTCTACAAATGAACTCTGAAAAGGTTGGAACTTGGCATGGTATCATCATTTCACCCGAGTAGCATGTGCAAAAAAGTAGAGAGGGTCACCGCAAAAACTGGATGCACTTCGTGTGCAAACTGGACAATCTCTTTCGAAGTATCAGGGTTTCAGACGAAAACTCATCTGTTACAACGGCAATTCAAAATTTTAATAACTTATTACAACTCCGGATGTTTTTTGCATCCAGCATGCAACATTCAAATCCACATCATCAACTTTCAACCCTGTCTGACATAATTTGCTATTTTTAATGCATTTACTGATTTGTTTTGAGCTAAATAGCCCTGAAGTTGAAAAGCTCTACAAATGAACTCTGAAAAGGTTGAAACTTGGCATGGTATCATCATTTCACCCGCATAGCATGTG
>NW_025228317.1:30470-31920 GCF_018294505.1 Triticum aestivum | reverse complement strand
AGAGAGGGTCATGGCAAAAACTGGATGCACTTCGCATACAAACTGGACAATCTCTTTCGAAGTATCAGGGTTTCGGACGAAAACTCATCTATTACACCGGCAATTCAAAATTTTAATAACTTATTACAACTCTGGACTTTTTTGCATTCAGCATGCACCATTCAAAGCCACGTCATCAACTTTCAACCCTTTGTGACATAATTTGCTACTTTTAATGCATTTACTGATTTGTTTTGAGCTAAATGGCCCTGCAATTCAAAGGCTCTACAAATGAGCTCTGAAAAGGTTGAAACTTGGCATGGTATCATCATTTCACCCGCACAGCATGTGCAAAAAAGTAGAAAGGGTCAAGGCAAAAACTAGATGCACTTCGTGTACAAATTGGACAATCTCTTTCGAAGTATCAGGGTTTCGGACGCAAACTAATCTGTTAGACGGGCAATTCAAAATTTTAATAACTTATTAGAACTCTGGATGTTTTTTGCATTCAGCATGCACCATTCAAAGCCACGTCATCAACTTTCAACCCTTTGTGACATAATCTGCTATTTTTAATGCATTTACTGATTTGTTTTCAGATAAATGGCCCTGCAGTTGAAAAGCTCTACAAATGAACTCTGAAAAGGTTGAAACTTGGCATGGTATCATCATTTCACCCGAGTAGCATGTGCAAAAAAGTAGAGAGGGTCACCGCAAAAACTGGATGGACTTCGTGTGCAAACTGGACAATCTCTTTCGAAGTATCAGGGTTTCAGACGAAAACTCATCTGTTACAATGGCAATTCAAAATTTTAATAACTCATGACAACTCCGGATGTTTTTTGCATTCAGCATGCACCATTCAAAGCCACGTCATCAACTTTCAACCCTTTGTGACATAATTTGCTACTTTTAATGCATTTACTGATTTGTTTTGACCTAAATGGCCCTGCAATTCAAAGGCTACACAAATGAGCTCTGAAAAGGTTGAAACTTGGCATGGTATCATCATTTCACCCGCATAGCATGTGCAAAAAAGGAGAGAGGGTCATGGCAAAAATTGGATCCACTTCGTGTACAAACTGGACAATCTCTTTCGAAGTATCAGGGTTTCAGACGAAAACTCATCTGTTAGACCGGCAATTCAAAACTCTAATAACTTATTACAACTCCGGGCATTTTTTGCATTCAGCATGCACCATTGAAAGCCACGTCATCAACTTTCAACCGTTTCCGCCATAATTTGTTGTTTTTCATGCATTTACTGATTTGTTTTGGGCTAAATGGCCCTGAAATTGAAAAGCTCTACAAATGAACTCTCAAAAGATTGAAACTTGGCATGGTATCATCATTTCACCCGCATAGCATGTGCAAAAAAGTAGAGAGGGTCATGGCAAAAACTGGATGCACTTCGCATACAAACTTGACAATCTCTGTCGAAGTATCAGGGTTTCGGACGAGAACTCTGTTA
>NW_025228317.1:26049-26903 GCF_018294505.1 Triticum aestivum | reverse complement strand
AGTATCAGGGTTTCGGACGCAAACTAATCTGTTAGACCGGCAATTCAAAATTTTAATAACTTATTAGAACTCTGGATGTTTTTTGCATTCAGCATGCACCATTCAAAGCCACGTCATCAACTTTCAACCCTTTGTGACATAATCTGCTATTTTTAATGCATTTACTGATTTGTTTTCAGCTAAATGGCCCTGCAATTGAAAAGCTCTACAAATGAACTCTGAAAAGGTTGAAACTTGGCATGGTATCATCATTTCACCCGAGTAGCATGTGCAAAAAAGTAGAGAGGGTCACCGCAAAAACTGGATGGACTTCGTGTGCAAACTGGACAATCTCTTCCGAAGTATCAGGGTTTCAGACGAAAACTCATCTGTTACAACGGCAATTCAAAATTTTAATAACGTATTACAATTCCGGATGTTTTTTGCATCCAGCATGCAACATTCAAATCCACGTCATCAACTTTCAACCCTGTCTGACATAATTTGCTATTTTTAATGCATTTACTGATTTGTTTTGAGCTAAATAGCCCTGAAGTTGAAAAGCTCTACAAATGAACTCTGAAAAGGTTGAAACTTGGCATGGTATCATCATTTCACCCGCATAGCATGTGCAAAAAAGTAGAGAGGGTCATGGCAAAAACTGGATGCACTTCGCATACAAACTGGACAATCTCTTTCGAAGTATCAGGGTTTCGGACGAAAACTCATCTATTACACCGGCAATTCAAAATTTTAATAACTTATTACAACTGTGGACGTTTTTTGCATTCAGCATGCACCATTCAAAGCCACGTCATCAACTTTCAACCCTTTGTGACATAATTTGCTACTTTCAATGCATTTACTGATTTGTT
>NW_025228317.1:25462-26039 GCF_018294505.1 Triticum aestivum | reverse complement strand
TCTGTTAGACCGGCAATTCGAAATTTTAATAACTTATTAGAACTCTGGATGTTTTTTGCATTCAGCATGCACCATTCAAAGCCACGTCATCAACTTTCAACCCTTTGTGACATAATCTGCTATTTTTAATGCATTTACTGATTTGTTTTCAGCTAAACGGCCCTGCAATTGAAAAGCTCTACAAATGAACTCTGAAAAGGTTGAAACTTGGCATGGTATCATCATTTCACCCGAGTAGCATGTGCAAAAAAGTAGAGAGGGTCACCGCAAAAACTGGATGCACTTCGTGTGCAAACTGGACAATCTCTTTCGAAGTATCAGGGTTTCAGACGAAAACTCATCTGTTACAACGGCAATTCAAAATTTTAATAACTTATTACAACTCCGGATGTTTTTTGCATCCAGCATGCAACATTCAAATCCACGTCATCAACTTTCAACCCTGTCTGACATAATTTGCTATTTTTAATGCATTTACTGATTTGTTTTGAGCTAAATAGCCCTGAAGTTGAAAAGCTCTACAAATGAACTCTGAAAAGGTTGAAACTTGGCATGGTATCATCATTTCACCCGCATA
>NW_025228317.1:24009-25452 GCF_018294505.1 Triticum aestivum | reverse complement strand
AGCCACGTCATCAACTTTCAACCCTTTGTGACATAATTTGCTACTTTCAATGCATTTACTGATTTGTTTTGAGCTACATGGCCCTGCAAATCAAAAGCTCTACAAATGAACTCTGAAAAGGTTGAAACTTGGCATGGTATCATCATTTCACCCGCATAGCATGTGCAAAAAAGGAGAGAGGGTCATGGCAAAAACTGGATCCACTTCGTGTACAAACTGGACAATCTCTTTCGAAGTATCAGGGTTTCGAACGAAAACTCATCTATTAGACCGGCAATTCAAAATTCTAATAACTTATTACAACTCCGGGCATTTTTTGCATTCAGCATGCACCATTGAAAGCCACGCCATCAACTTTCAACCGTTTCCGCCATAATTTGTTGTTTTTCATGCATTTACTGATTTGTTTTGGGCTAAATGGCCCTGAAATTGAAAAGCTCTACAAATGAACTCTCAAAAGATTGAAACTTGGCATGGTATCATCATTTCACCCGCATAGCATGTGCAAAAAAGTAGAGAGGGTCATGGCAAAAACTGGATGCACTTCGCATACAAACTTGACAATCTCTGTCGAAGTATCAGGGTTTCGGACGAGAGCTCTGTTACACCGGCAATTCAAAATTTTAATAACTTATTACAACTCTGGACGTTTTTTTGCATTCAGCATGCACCATTCAAAGCCACGTCATCAACATTCAACCCTTTGTGACATAATTTGCTATTTTTAATGCATTTACTGATTTGTTTTGAGCTAAATGGCCCTGCAATTGAAAAGCTCTACAAATGAACTCTGAAAAGGTTGAAACTTGGCATGGTATCATCATTTCACCCGGATAGCATGTGCAAAAAACTAGAAAGGGTCAAGGCAAAAACTGGATGCACTTCGTGTACCAACTAGACAATCTCTTTCGAAGTATCCGGGTTTCGGACGAAAACTCATCTGTTACACTAGCAATTCAAATTTTTAATAACTTATTACAACTTCAGACGTTTTTTGCATTCAGCATGCACCATTCAAAGCCACGTCATCAACTTTCAACCGTTTCCGACATAATTTGTTGTTTTTCACGCATTTCTTGATTTGTTTTGAGCTAAATGGCCCTGAAATTGAAAAGCTCTACAAATGAACTCTGAAAAGGTTGAAACTTGGCATGGTATCATCATTTCACCCGCATAGCATGTGCAAAAAATTAGAGAGGGTCACGGCAAAAACTGGATGCACTTCGTGTACAAACTGGACATTCTCTTTCGAAGTATCAGGGTTTCGGACGCAAACTAATCTGTTAGACCGGCAATTCGAAATTTTAATAACTTATTAGAACTCTGGATGTTTTTTGCATTCAGCATGCACCATTCAAAGCCACGTCATCAACTTTCAACCCTTTGTGACATAATCTGCTATTTTTAATGCATTTACTGATTTGTTTTCAGCTAAATGGCCCT
>NW_025228317.1:18666-19211 GCF_018294505.1 Triticum aestivum | reverse complement strand
CGAAAACTCATCTGTTACACTGGCAATTCAAAATAACTTATTACAACTTCGGATGTTTTTTGCATTCAGCATGCACCATTCAAAGCCACGTCATCAACTTTCAACCCTTTGTGACATAATTTGCTACTTTTAATGCATTTACTGATTTGTTTTGAGCTACATGGCCCTGCAATTCAAAAGCTCTACAAATGAACTCTGAAAAGGTTGAGACTTGGCATGGTATCATCATTTCACCCGCATAGCATGTGCAAAAAAGGAGAGAGGGTCATGGCAAAAACTGGATCCACTTCGTGTACAAACTGGACAATCTCTTTCGAAGTATCAGGGTTTCGGACGAAAACTCATCTGTTAGACCGGCAATTCAAAATTCTAATAACTTATTACAACTCCGGGCATTTTTTGCATTCAGCATGCACCATTGAAAGCCACGTCATCAACTTTCAACCGTTTCCGACATAATTTGTTGTTTTTCACGCATTTACTGATTTCTTATGAGCTAAATGGCCCTGAAATTGAAAAGCTCTACAAATGAACTCTGAAAAGGT
>NW_025228317.1:17768-18441 GCF_018294505.1 Triticum aestivum | reverse complement strand
TCTGAAAAGGTTGAAACTTGGCATGGTATCATAATTTCACCCGCATAGCATGTGCAAAAAAGTAGAGAGGGTCACGGGAAAAACTGGATGCACTTCGTGTACAAACTGGACAATCTCTTTCGAAGTATCAGGGTTTCGGACGCAAACTCATCTGTTAGACCGGCAATTCAAAATTTTAATAACTTATTACAACTCTGGATGTTTTTTGCATTCAGCATGCACCATTCAAAGCCACGTCATCAACTTTCAACCCTTTGTGACATAATTTGCTATTTTTAATGCATTTACCGATTTGTTTTGAGCTAAATGGCCCTGCAATTGAAAACCTCTACAAATGAACTCTGAAAAGGTTGAAACATGGCATGGTATCATCATTTCACCCGAGTAGCATGTGCAAAAAAGTAGAGAGGGTCACCGCAAAAACTGGATGCACTTCGTGTGCAAACTGGATAATCTCTTTCGAAGTATCAGGGTTTCAGACAAAAACTCATCTGTTACACCGGCAATTCAAAATTTTAATAACTTATTACAACTCCGGATGTTTTTTGCATCCAGCATGCAACATTCAAATCCACGTCATCAACTTTCAACCCTTTCTGACATAATTTGCTATTTTTAATGCATTTACTGATTTGTTTTGAGCTAAATGGCCCTGTAGTTGAAAAGCTCTATA
>NW_025228317.1:16960-17648 GCF_018294505.1 Triticum aestivum | reverse complement strand
AGGGTTTCGGACGAAAACTCATCTGTTACACCGGCAATTCAAAATTTTAATAACTTATTACAACTCTGGATGTTTTTTGCATTCAGCATGCACCATTCAAAGCCACGTCATCAACTTTCAACCCTTTGTGACATAATTTGCTATTTTTAATGCATTTACTGATTTGTTTTGAACTAAATGGCCCTGCAATTCAAAAGCTCTACAAATGAACTCTGAAAAGGTTGAAACTTGGCATGGTATCATTATTTCACGCGCATAGTATGTGCAAAAAAGGAGAGAGGGTCATGGCAAAAACTGGATGCACTTCGTGTACAAACTGGACAATCTCTTTCGAAGTATCAGGGTTTCGGACGAAAACTCATCTGTTAGACCGGCAATTCAAAATTTTAGTAACTTATTACAACTCCAGGCGTTTTTTGCATTCAGCATGCACCATTCACAGCCACGTCATCAACTTTCAACCATTTCCGCCATAATTTGTTGTTTTTCATGCATTTACTGATTTGTTTTGAGCTAAATGGCCCTGCAATTGAAAAGCTCTACAAATGAACTCTGAAAAGGTTGAAACTTGGCATGGTATCATCATTTCACCCGCATAGCATGTGCAAAAAAGTAGAAAGGGTCAAGGCAAAAACTGGATGCACTTCGTGTACCAACTCGACAATCTCTTTCGAAGTATCCGGGTTTC
>NW_025228317.1:16178-16950 GCF_018294505.1 Triticum aestivum | reverse complement strand
TCTCTTTCGAAGTATCAGGGTTTCGGACGAAAACTCATCTGTTAGATCGGCAATTCAAAATTTTAGTAACTTATTACAACTCCAGGCGTTTTTTGCATTCAGCATGCACCATTCACAGCCACGTCATCAACTTTCAACCATTTCCGCCATAATTTGTTGTTTTTCATGCATTTACTGATTTGTTTTGAGCTAAACGGCCCTGCAATTGAAAAGCTCTACAAATGAACTCTGAAAAGGTTGAAACTTGGCATGGTATCATCATTTCACCCGCATAGCATGTGCAAAAAAGTAGAAAGGGTCAAGGCAAAAACTGGATGCACTTCGTGTACCAACTCGACAATCTCTTTCGAAGTATCCGGGTTTCGGACGAAAACTCATCTGTTACACTGGCAATTCAAAATTTTAATAACTTATTACAACTTCGGACGTTTTTTGCATTCAGCATGCACCATTCAAAGCCACGTCATCAACTTTCAACCGTTTCCGACATAATTTGTTGTTTTTCACGCATTTACTAATTTGTTTTGAGCTAAATGGTCCTGTAATTGAAAAGCTCTACAAATGAAATCTGAAAAGGTTGAAACTTGGCATGGTATCATAATTTCACCCGCATAGCATGTGCAAAAAAGTAGAGAGGGTCACGGGAAAAACTGGATGCACTTCGTGTACAAACTGGACAATCTCTTTCGAAGTATCAGGGTTTCGGACGCAAACTCATCTGTTAGACCGTCAATTCAAAATTTTAATAACTTATTGCAACTCTGGATGTTTT
>NW_025228317.1:14185-15356 GCF_018294505.1 Triticum aestivum | reverse complement strand
GGACGCAAACTCATCTGTTAGACTGGCAATTCAAAATTTTAATAACTTATTACAACTCCGGATGTTTTTTGCATCCAGCATGCAACATTCAAATCCACGTCATCAACTTTCAACCCTTTCTGACATAATTTGCTATTTTTAATGCATTTACTGATTTGTTTTGAGCTAAATGGCCCTGTAGTTGAAAAGCTCTATAAATGAACTCTGAAAAGGTTGAAACTTGGCATGGTATCATCATTTCACCCGCATAGCATGTGCAAAAAAGTAGTGAGGGTCATGGCAAAAACTGGATGCACCTCGTGTACAAACTGGACAATCTCTTCCGAAGTATCAGGGTTTCGGACGAAAACTCATCTGTTACACCGGCAATTCAAAATTTTAATACCTTATTACAACTCTGGATGTTTTTCGCATTCAGCATGCACCATTCAAAGCCACGTCATCAACTTTCAACCCTTTGTGACATAATTTGCTATTTTTAATGCATTTACTGATTTCTTTTGAACTAAATGGCCCTGCAATTCAAAAGCTCTACAAATGAACTCTGAAAAGGTTGAAACTTGGCATGGTATCATTATTTCACCAGCATAGTATGTGCAAAAAAGGAGAGAGGGTCATGGCAAAAACTGGATGCACTTCGTGTACAAAATGGACAATCTCTTTCGAAGTATCAGGTTTCGGACGAAAACTCATCTGTTAGACCGGCAATTCAAAATTTTAGTAACTTATTACAACTCCAGGCGTTTTGTGCATTCAGCACGCACCATTCACAGCCACGTCATCAACTTTCAACCGTTTCCGACATAATTTGTTGTTTTTCACGCATTTACTGATTTCTTTTGAGCTAAATGGCCCTGAAATTGAAAAGCTCTACAAATTAACTCTGAAAAGGTTGAAACTTGGCATGGTATCATCATTTCACCCGCATAGCATGTGCAAAAAAGTAGAAAGGGTCAAGGCAAAAACTGGATGCACTTCGTGTACCAACTCGACAATCTCTTTCGAAGTATCCGGGTTTCGGACGAAAACTCATCTGTTACACTGGCAATTCAAAATTTTAATAACTTATTACAACTTCGGACGTTTTTTGCATTCAGCATGCACCATTCAAAGCCACGTCATCAACTTTCAACCGTTTCCGACATAATTTGTTGTTTTTCACGCATTTACT
>NW_025228317.1:10576-11264 GCF_018294505.1 Triticum aestivum | reverse complement strand
AGGGTTTCGGACGAAAACTCATCTGTTACACCGGCAATTCAAAATTTTAATAACTTATTACAACTCTGGATGTTTTTTGCATTCAGCATGCACCATTCAAAGCCACGTCATCAACTTTCAACCCTTTGTGACATAATTTGCTATTTTTAATGCATTTACTGATTTGTTTTGAACTAAATGGCCCTGCAATTCAAAAGCTCTACAAATGAACTCTGAAAAGGTTGAAACTTGGCATGGTATCATTATTTCACGCGCATAGTATGTGCAAAAAAGGAGAGAGGGTCATGGCAAAAACTGGATGCACTTCGTGTACAAACTGGACAATCTCTTTCGAAGTATCAGGGTTTCGGACGAAAACTCATCTGTTAGACCGGCAATTCAAAATTTTAGTAACTTATTACAACTCCAGGCGTTTTTTGCATTCAGCATGCACCATTCACAGCCACGTCATCAACTTTCAACCATTTCCGCCATAATTTGTTGTTTTTCATGCATTTACTGATTTGTTTTGAGCTAAATGGCCCTGCAATTGAAAAGCTCTACAAATGAACTCTGAAAAGGTTGAAACTTGGCATGGTATCATCATTTCACCCGCATAGCATGTGCAAAAAAGTAGAAAGGGTCAAGGCAAAAACTGGATGCACTTCGTGTACCAACTCGACAATCTCTTTCGAAGTATCCGGGTTTC
>NW_025228317.1:9794-10566 GCF_018294505.1 Triticum aestivum | reverse complement strand
TCTCTTTCGAAGTATCAGGGTTTCGGACGAAAACTCATCTGTTAGATCGGCAATTCAAAATTTTAGTAACTTATTACAACTCCAGGCGTTTTTTGCATTCAGCATGCACCATTCACAGCCACGTCATCAACTTTCAACCATTTCCGCCATAATTTGTTGTTTTTCATGCATTTACTGATTTGTTTTGAGCTAAACGGCCCTGCAATTGAAAAGCTCTACAAATGAACTCTGAAAAGGTTGAAACTTGGCATGGTATCATCATTTCACCCGCATAGCATGTGCAAAAAAGTAGAAAGGGTCAAGGCAAAAACTGGATGCACTTCGTGTACCAACTCGACAATCTCTTTCGAAGTATCCGGGTTTCGGACGAAAACTCATCTGTTACACTGGCAATTCAAAATTTTAATAACTTATTACAACTTCGGACGTTTTTTGCATTCAGCATGCACCATTCAAAGCCACGTCATCAACTTTCAACCGTTTCCGACATAATTTGTTGTTTTTCACGCATTTACTAATTTGTTTTGAGCTAAATGGTCCTGTAATTGAAAAGCTCTACAAATGAAATCTGAAAAGGTTGAAACTTGGCATGGTATCATAATTTCACCCGCATAGCATGTGCAAAAAAGTAGAGAGGGTCACGGGAAAAACTGGATGCACTTCGTGTACAAACTGGACAATCTCTTTCGAAGTATCAGGGTTTCGGACGCAAACTCATCTGTTAGACCGTCAATTCAAAATTTTAATAACTTATTGCAACTCTGGATGTTTT
>NW_025228317.1:8652-9680 GCF_018294505.1 Triticum aestivum | reverse complement strand
TGCAATTGAAAACCTCTACAAATGAACTCTGAAAAGGTTGAAACATGGCATGGTATCATCATTTAACCCGAGTAGCATGTGCAAAAAAGTAGAGAGGGTCACCGCAAAAACTGGATGCACTTCGTGTGCAAACTGGATAATCTCTTTCGAAGTATCAGGGTTTCAGACGAAAACTCATCCGTTACACCGGCAATTCAAAATTTTAATAACTTATTACAACTCCGGATGTTTTTTGCATCCAGCATGCAACATTCAAATCCACGTCATCAACTTTCAACCCTTTCTGACATAATTTGCTATTTTTAATGCATTTACTGATTTGTTTTGAGCTAAATGGCCCTGTAGTTGAAAAGCTCTATAAATGAACTCTGAAAAGGTTGAAACTTGGCATGGTATCATCATTTCACCCGCATAGCATGTGCAAAAAAGTAGTGAGGGTCATGGAAAAAACTGGATGCACCTCGTGTACAAACTGGACAATCTCTTCCGAAGTATCAGGGTTTCGGACGAAAACTCATCTGTTACACCGGCAATTCAAAATTTTAATAACTTATTACAACTCTGGATGTTTTTTGCATTCAGCATGCACCATTCAAAGCCACGTCATCAACTTTCAACCCTTTGTGACATAATTTGCTATTTTTAATGCATTTACTGATTTGTTTTGAACTAAATGGCCCTGCAATTCAAAAGCTCTACAAATGAACTCTGAAAAGGTTGAAACTTGGCATGGTATCATTATTTTACCCGCATAGTATGTGCAAAAAAGGAGAGAGGGTCATGGCAAAAACTGGATGCACTTCGTGTACAAACTGGACAATCTCTTTCGAAGTATCAGGGTTTCGGACGAAAACTCATCTGTTACACTGGCAATTCAAAATTTTAATAACTTATTACAACTTCGGACGTTTTTTGCATTCAGCATGCACCATTCAAAGCCACGTCATCAACTTTCAACCGTTTCCGACATAATTTGTTGTTTTTCACGCATTTACTGATTTGTTTTGAGCTAAATGGTCCTGAAATTG
>NW_025228317.1:6639-7736 GCF_018294505.1 Triticum aestivum | reverse complement strand
TCTCTTTCGAAGTATCAGGGTTTCGGACGAAAACTCATCTGTTAGATCGGCAATTCAAAATTTTAGTAACTTATTACAACTCCAGGCGTTTTTTGCATTCAGCATGCACCATTCACAGCCACGTCATCAACTTTCAACCATTTCCGCCATAATTTGTTGTTTTTCATGCATTTACTGATTTGTTTTGAGCTAAACGGCCCTGCAATTGAAAAGCTCTACAAATGAACTCTGAAAAGGTTGAAACTTGGCATGGTATCATCATTTCACCCGCATAGCATGTGCAAAAAAGTAGAAAGGGTCAAGGCAAAAACTGGATGCACTTCGTGTACCAACTCGACAATCTCTTTCGAAGTATCCGGGTTTCGGACGAAAACTCATCTGTTACACTGGCAATTCAAAATTTTAATAACTTATTACAACTTCGGACGTTTTTTGCATTCAGCATGCACCATTCAAAGCCACGTCATCAACTTTCAACCGTTTCCGACATAATTTGTTGTTTTTCACGCATTTACTGATTTGTTTTGAGCTAAATGGTCCTGTAATTGAAAAGCTCTACAAATGAAATCTGAAAAGGTTGAAACTTGGCATGGTATCATAATTTCACCCGCATAGCATGTGCAAAGAAGTAGAGAGGGTCACGGGAAAAACTGGATGCACTTCGTGTACAAACTGGACAATCTCTTTCGAAGTATCAGGGTTTCGGACGCAAACTCATCTGTTAGACCGTCAATTCAAAATTTTAATAACTTATTGCAACTCTGGATGTTTTTTGCATTCAGCATGCACCATTCAAAGCCACGTCATCAACTTTCAACCCTTTGTGACATAATTTGCTATTTTTAATGCATTTACTGATTTGTTTTGAGCTAAATGGCCCTGCAATTGAAAAGCTCTACAAATGAACTTTGAAAAGGTTCAAACTTGGCTTGGTATCATCATTTCACCCGAGTAGCATGTGCAAAAAAGTAGAGAGGGTCACCGCAAAAACTGGATGCACTTCGTGTGCAAACTGGACAATCTCTTTCGAAGTATCAGGGTTTCAGACAAAAACTCATCTGTTACACCGGCAATTCAAAATTTTAATAACTTATTAC
>NW_025228317.1:5941-6629 GCF_018294505.1 Triticum aestivum | reverse complement strand
AGGGTTTCGGACGAAAACTCATCTGTTACACCG
Source organism: Triticum aestivum (assembly GCF_018294505.1). NCBI lineage: Eukaryota > Viridiplantae > Streptophyta > Magnoliopsida > Poales > Poaceae > Triticum > Triticum aestivum. Next base: position 6,596 of record NW_025228317.1, on the reverse strand, counting down.
GCAATTCAAAATTTTAATAACTTATTACAACTCTGGATGTTTTTTGCATTCAGCATGCACCATTCAAAGCCACGTCATCAACTTTCAACCCTTTGTGACATAATTTGCTATTTTTAATGCATTTACTGATTTGTTTTGAACTAAATGGCCCTGCAATTCAAAAGCTCTACAAATGAACTCTGAAAAGGTTGAAACTTGGCATGGTATCATTATTTCACGCGCATAGTATGTGCAAAAAAGGAGAGAGGGTCATGGCAAAAACTGGATGCACTTCGTGTACAAACTGGACAATCTCTTTCGAAGTATCAGGGTTTCGGACGAAAACTCATCTGTTAGACCGGCAATTCAAAATTTTAGTAACTTATTACAACTCCAGGCGTTTTTTGCATTCAGCATGCACCATTCACAGCCACGTCATCAACTTTCAACCATTTCCGCCATAATTTGTTGTTTTTCATGCATTTACTGATTTGTTTTGAGCTAAATGGCCCTGCAATTGAAAAGCTCTACAAATGAACTCTGAAAAGGTTGAAACTTGGCATGGTATCATCATTTCACCCGCATAGCATGTGCAAAAAAGTAGAAAGGGTCAAGGCAAAAACTGGATGCACTTCGTGTACCAACTCGACAATCTCTTTCGAAGTATCCGGGTTTC
>NW_025228317.1:5159-5931 GCF_018294505.1 Triticum aestivum | reverse complement strand
TCTCTTTCGAAGTATCAGGGTTTCGGACGAAAACTCATCTGTTAGATCGGCAATTCAAAATTTTAGTAACTTATTACAACTCCAGGCGTTTTTTGCATTCAGCATGCACCATTCACAGCCACGTCATCAACTTTCAACCATTTCCGCCATAATTTGTTGTTTTTCATGCATTTACTGATTTGTTTTGAGCTAAACGGCCCTGCAATTGAAAAGCTCTACAAATGAACTCTGAAAAGGTTGAAACTTGGCATGGTATCATCATTTCACCCGCATAGCATGTGCAAAAAAGTAGAAAGGGTCAAGGCAAAAACTGGATGCACTTCGTGTACCAACTCGACAATCTCTTTCGAAGTATCCGGGTTTCGGACGAAAACTCATCTGTTACACTGGCAATTCAAAATTTTAATAACTTATTACAACTTCGGACGTTTTTTGCATTCAGCATGCACCATTCAAAGCCACGTCATCAACTTTCAACCGTTTCCGACATAATTTGTTGTTTTTCACGCATTTACTAATTTGTTTTGAGCTAAATGGTCCTGTAATTGAAAAGCTCTACAAATGAAATCTGAAAAGGTTGAAACTTGGCATGGTATCATAATTTCACCCGCATAGCATGTGCAAAAAAGTAGAGAGGGTCACGGGAAAAACTGGATGCACTTCGTGTACAAACTGGACAATCTCTTTCGAAGTATCAGGGTTTCGGACGCAAACTCATCTGTTAGACCGTCAATTCAAAATTTTAATAACTTATTGCAACTCTGGATGTTTT
>NW_025228317.1:4302-5149 GCF_018294505.1 Triticum aestivum | reverse complement strand
AAAACTCATCTGTTACACCGGCAATTCAAAATTTTAATAACTTATTACAACTCCGGATGTTTTTTGCATCCAGCATGCAACATTCAAATCCACATCATCAACTTTCAACCCTTTCTGTCATAATTTGCTATTTTTAATGCATTTACTGATTTGTTTTGTGCTAAATGGCCCTGAAGTTGAAAAGCTCTATAAATGAACTCTAAAAAGGTTGAACCTTGGCATGGTATCATCATTTCACCCGCATAGCATGTGCAAAAAAGTAGAGAGGGTCATGGCACAAACTGGATGCACTTCGTGTACAAACTGGATAATCTCTTTCGAAGTATTAGGGTTTCCCACGAAAACTCATCTGTTACACCGGGAATTCAAAATTTTAATAACTTATTACAACTCTGGACGTTTTTTGCATTCAGCATGCAACATTCAAAGCCACGTCATCAACTTTCAACCCTTTGTGACATAATTTGCTATTTTTAATTCATTTACTGATTTTTTTTGAACTAAATGGCCCCGCAATTCAAAAGCTCTACAAATGAACTCTGAAAAGGTTGAAACTTGGCATGGTATCATCATTTCACCCGCATAGTATGTGCAAAAAAGGAGAGAGGGTCATGGCAAAAACTGGATGCACTTCGTGTACAAACTGGACAATCTCTTTCGAAGTATCAGGGTTTCGGACGAAAACTCATCTGTTAGACCGGCAATTCAAAATTTTAATAACTTATTACAACTCCGGGTGTTTTTTGCATTCAGCATGCACCATTCAAAGCCACGTGATCAACTTTCAACTGTTTCCGCCATAATTTGTTGTTTTTCATGCATTTACTGATTTGTTTTGAGCTAAATG
>NW_025228317.1:3604-4292 GCF_018294505.1 Triticum aestivum | reverse complement strand
AGGGTTTCGGACGAAAACTCATCTGTTACACCGGCAATTCAAAATTTTAATAACTTATTACAACTCTGGATGTTTTTTGCATTCAGCATGCACCATTCAAAGCCACGTCATCAACTTTCAACCCTTTGTGACATAATTTGCTATTTTTAATGCATTTACTGATTTGTTTTGAACTAAATGGCCCTGCAATTCAAAAGCTCTACAAATGAACTCTGAAAAGGTTGAAACTTGGCATGGTATCATTATTTCACGCGCATAGTATGTGCAAAAAAGGAGAGAGGGTCATGGCAAAAACTGGATGCACTTCGTGTACAAACTGGACAATCTCTTTCGAAGTATCAGGGTTTCGGACGAAAACTCATCTGTTAGACCGGCAATTCAAAATTTTAGTAACTTATTACAACTCCAGGCGTTTTTTGCATTCAGCATGCACCATTCACAGCCACGTCATCAACTTTCAACCATTTCCGCCATAATTTGTTGTTTTTCATGCATTTACTGATTTGTTTTGAGCTAAATGGCCCTGCAATTGAAAAGCTCTACAAATGAACTCTGAAAAGGTTGAAACTTGGCATGGTATCATCATTTCACCCGCATAGCATGTGCAAAAAAGTAGAAAGGGTCAAGGCAAAAACTGGATGCACTTCGTGTACCAACTCGACAATCTCTTTCGAAGTATCCGGGTTTC
>NW_025228317.1:2822-3594 GCF_018294505.1 Triticum aestivum | reverse complement strand
TCTCTTTCGAAGTATCAGGGTTTCGGACGAAAACTCATCTGTTAGATCGGCAATTCAAAATTTTAGTAACTTATTACAACTCCAGGCGTTTTTTGCATTCAGCATGCACCATTCACAGCCACGTCATCAACTTTCAACCATTTCCGCCATAATTTGTTGTTTTTCATGCATTTACTGATTTGTTTTGAGCTAAACGGCCCTGCAATTGAAAAGCTCTACAAATGAACTCTGAAAAGGTTGAAACTTGGCATGGTATCATCATTTCACCCGCATAGCATGTGCAAAAAAGTAGAAAGGGTCAAGGCAAAAACTGGATGCACTTCGTGTACCAACTCGACAATCTCTTTCGAAGTATCCGGGTTTCGGACGAAAACTCATCTGTTACACTGGCAATTCAAAATTTTAATAACTTATTACAACTTCGGACGTTTTTTGCATTCAGCATGCACCATTCAAAGCCACGTCATCAACTTTCAACCGTTTCCGACATAATTTGTTGTTTTTCACGCATTTACTAATTTGTTTTGAGCTAAATGGTCCTGTAATTGAAAAGCTCTACAAATGAAATCTGAAAAGGTTGAAACTTGGCATGGTATCATAATTTCACCCGCATAGCATGTGCAAAAAAGTAGAGAGGGTCACGGGAAAAACTGGATGCACTTCGTGTACAAACTGGACAATCTCTTTCGAAGTATCAGGGTTTCGGACGCAAACTCATCTGTTAGACCGTCAATTCAAAATTTTAATAACTTATTGCAACTCTGGATGTTTT
>NW_025228317.1:0-2812 GCF_018294505.1 Triticum aestivum | reverse complement strand
GCAATTCAAAATTTTAATAACTTATTACAACTCCGGGTGTTTTTTGCATTCAGCATGCACCATTCAAAGCCACGTGATCAACTTTCAACTGTTTCCGCCATAATTTGTTGTTTTTCATGCATTTACTGATTTGTTTTGAGCTAAATGGCCCAGAAATTGAAAAGCTCTACAAATGAACTCTCAAAAGATTGAAACTTGGCATGGTATCATCATTTCACCCGCATAGCATGTGCAAAAAAGTAGAGAGGGTCATGGCAAAAAATGGATGCACTTCGCATAGAAACTTGACAATCTCTTTCGAAGTATCAGGGTTTCGGACGAAAACTTTGTTACACCGGCAATTCAAAATTTTAATAACTTATTACAACTCTGGACGTTTTTTGCATTCAGCATGCACCATTCAAATCCACGTCATCAACTTTCAGCCCTTTGTGACATAATTTGCTATTTTTAATGCATTTACTGATTTGTTTTGAGCTAAATGGCCCTGCAATTGAAAAGCTCTACAAACGAACTCTGAAAAGGTTGAAACTTGGCATGGTATCATCATTTCACCCGAGTAGCATCTGCAAAAAAGTAGAGAGGGTCACCGCAAAAACTGGATGCACTTCGTGTGCAAACTAGACAATCTCTTTTGAAGTATCAGGGTTTCAGACGAAAACTCATCTGTTACATCGGCAATTCAAAATTTTAATAACTTATTACAACTCCAGATGTTTTTTGCATCCAGCATGCAACATTCTAATCCACGTCATCAACTTTCAACCCTTTCTGACATAATTTGCTATTTTTAATGCAATTACTGATTTGTTTTGAGCTAAATGGCCCTGAAGTTGAAAAGCTCTATAAATGAACTCTGAAAAGGTTGAAACTTGGCATGGTATCATCATTTCACCCGCATAGCATGTGCAAAAAAGTAGAGAGGGTCATGGCAAAAACTGGATGCACTTCGTGTACAAACTGGACAATCTCTTTCGAAGTATCAGGGTTTCGGACGAAAACTCATCTGTTCCACCGGCAATTCAAAATTTTAATAACTTATTACAACTCTGGACGTTTTTTGCATTCAGCATGCACCATTCAAAGCCACGTCATCAACTTTCAACCCTTTGTGACATAATTTGCTATTTTTAATTCATTTACTGATTTGTTTTGAACTAAATGGCCCTGCAATTCAAAAGCTCTACAAATGAACTCTGGAAAGGTTGAAACTTGGCATGGTATCATCATTTCACCCGCATAGTATGTGCAAAAAAGGAGAGAGGGTCATGGCAAAAACTGGATGCACTTCGTGTACAAACTGGACAATCTCTTTCGAAGTATCAGGGTTTCGGACGAAAACTCATCTGTTAGACCGGCAATTCAAAATTTTAATAACTTATTACAACTCCGGGCATTTTTTGCATTCAGCATGCACCATTCAAAGCCACGTGATCAACTTTCAACCGTTTCCGCCATAATTTGTTGTTTTTCATGCATTTACTGATTTGTTTTGAGCTAAATGGCCCTGAAATTGAAAAGCTCTACAAATGAACTCTCAAAAGATTGAAACTTGGCATGGTATCATCATTTCACCCGCATAGCATGTGCAAAAAAGTAGAGAGGGTCATGGCAAAAACTGGATGCACTTCGCATACAAACTTGACAATCTCTTTCGAAGTATCAGGGTTTCGGTCGAAAACTTTGTTACACCGGCAATTCAAAATTTTAATAACTTATTACAACTCTGGACGTTTTTTGCATTCAGCATACACCATTCAAAGCCACGTCATCAACTTTCAACCCTTTGTGACATAATTTGCTATTTTTAATGCATTTACTGATTTGTTTTGAGCTAAATGGCGCTGCAATTGAAAAGCTCTACAAATGAACTCTGAAAAGGTTGAAACTTGGCATGGTATCATCATTTCACAAGCATAGCATGTGCAAAAAAGTAGAAAGGGTCAAGGCAAAAACTGGATGCACTTCGTGTACCAACTCGACAATCTCTTTCGAAGTATCCGAGTTTCGGACGAAAACTCATCTGTTACACTGGCAATTCAAAATTTTAATAACTTATTACAACTTCGGACGTTTTTTGCATTCAGCATGCACCATTCAAAGCCACGTCATCAACTTTCAACCGTTTCCGACATAATTTGTTGTTTTTCACGCATTTACTGATTTCTTTTGAGCTAAATGGTCCTGAAATTGAAAAGCTCTACAAATGAACTCTGAAAAGGTTGAAACTTGGCATGGTATCATAATTTCACCCGCATAGCTTGTGCAAAAATGTAGAGAGGGTCACGGGAAAAACTGGATGCACTTCGTGTACAAACTGGACAATATCTTTCGAAGTATCAGGGTTTCGGACGCAAACTCATCTGTTAGACCGGCAATTCAAAATTTTAATAACTTATTACAACTCTGGATGTTTTTTGCATTCAGCATGCACCATTCAAAGCCACGTCATCAACTTTCAACCCTTTGTGACATAATTTGCTATTTTTAATGCATTTACTGATTTGTTTTGAGCTAAATGGCCCTGCAATTGAAAAGCTCTACAAATGAACTCTGAAAAGGTTGAAACTTTGCATGGTATCATCATTTCACCCGAATAGCTTCTGCAAAAAAGTAGAGAGGGTCACCGCAAAAACTGGATGCACTTCGTGTGCAAACTGGACAATCTCTTTCGAAGTATCAGGGTTTCAGACGAAAACCCATCTGTTACACCGACAATTCAAAATTTTAATAACTTATTACAACTCCGGATGTTTTTTGCATCCAGCATGCAACATTCAAATCCACGTCATCAACTTTCAACCCTTTCTGA
>NW_025228316.1:27997-76309 GCF_018294505.1 Triticum aestivum | reverse complement strand
GAAAATAAATGATAATGCATATAAACTTGAGCTGCCTGCAGATTTTGGGGTTAGTCCCACTTTTAACATTGCAGATTTGAAGCCTTATTTGGGTGAGGAAGATGAACTTCCGTCGAGGACGACTTCATTTCAAGAAGGGGAGGATGATGAGGACATCAATACAATTGTTACACCCACAGCCCCTGCTGCTATACATACTGGACCAATTACTAGAGCTCGTGCACGCCAACTAAATTACCAGGTACTTTCGTTTCTTGGTAATGATTCTAATGTTCATGAGAATATGATGCTGCCTAAATTGGATACATTTGTTTTTCTTACAAATGAAGGGCCTAGCTTGGAGAAGGATGAACATTGGAGCAAGAACAAGCATGGAGATGATGGCATGCGCAAGGGGAACAAGAACGGAGTTACAAGTGATGATTTCAGGACTTTGAAGCCACCATAATGGGAGCATGAAGCCTTGGACGAAATATACAAGATGCCACTTCATAAATTTCGTCCCGAGGCTATTTTAGGTGCTGCGTCAGCTTATTATTGGGCCAGGCCCATGTAATTTCGAAATACATAAGTATAGGCTATTTTTAGAGTCCGTATGTGTGGGGAAACAAGAGATAGGGTTGATTTCGGACCCCTCCACCAAGGGCCACGAAATTCCCCCCTCTTCCTCCATATATACATGATAGAGGCGAGGGTCCCGATCTTTCGATGAGATGGTGGATTTCGCTTTGGTGGAAGTCGACTTTGACGATCCGACTACGAACGTGCGAGGACGTCGCGCCTTAGCAATCGCTAAACCAACTCCGAGAGGTTATTGACCACGCCGGAGCACGATCAACCTGACCACGAGGGTCTGTTTCCTGCGAGCAAACGAAGAACAAGCAAGAAACTAAGATTGCAATCTGGATATTGCGAATATAAGATGAAAGCTTTATTGATCAAGGTGGGGTTCTGTGACGCCTTTGTCTGGTCGTTGAACACAAACGAAGTACGGGAAGTTGCAGCTATGGCGAACTTTTAATCTAAACAAAACCCAAAGTCTAAACGATGCCCTAAGGGCTGTATATATGGAGGAAGAGGGGGAAATTTCGTGGCCCTTGGTGGAGGGGTCCGAAATCAACCCTATCTCTTGTTTCCCCACACATACGGACTCTAAAAATAGCCTATACTTATGTATTTCGAAATTACATGGGCCTGGCCCAATAATAAGGTGACGCAGCACCTAAAATAGCCTCGGGACGAAATTTATGAAGTGGCATCTTGTATATTTCGTCCAAGGCTTCATGCACCCATTATGGTGGCTTCAAAGTCCTGAAATCATCACTTGTAACTCCGTTATTGTTCCCCTTGCGCATGCCATCATCTCCATGCTTGTTCTTGCTCCAATGTTCATCCTTCTCCAAGCTAGGCCCTTCATTTGTAAGCAAAACAAATGTATCCAATTTAGGCAGCATCATATTCTCATGAACATTAGAATCATTACCAAGAAACGAAAGTACCTGGTAATTTAGTTGGCGTGCACGAGCTCTAGTAATTGGTCCAGTATGTATAGCAGCAGGGGCTGTGGGTGTAACAATTGTATTGATGTCCTCATCAATACAGCCCTTAGGGCATCGTTTAGACTTTGGGTTTTGTTTAGATTAAAAGTTCGCCATAGCTACAACTTCGCGTACTTCGTTTGTGTTCAACGACCAGACAAAGGCGTCACAAAACCCCACCTTGATCAATAAAGCTTTCATCTTATATTCGCAATATCCAGATTGCAATCTTAGTTTCTTGCTTGTTCTTCGTTTGCTCGCAAGAAACAGACCCTCGTGGTCAGGTTGATCGTGCTCCGGCGTGGTCAATAACCTCTCGGAGTTGGTTTAGCGATTGCTAAGGCGCGACGTCCTCGCACGTTCGTAGTCGGATCGTCAAAGTCGACTTCCACCAAAGCGATATCCATCATCTCATCGAAAGACGGGACACCTTTGCCTCTATCATAACAGTATTGACGAGGAGTGGACGAGCACCACCAATTTTTGGTCACAATCAGGTTGATGCAGCGGCCTGGATGGAGTTGCTGGTGCAGATCGGTTGGGGCGGCGGAGCTCTAGCAGCAGCGACTGATGCAAGGAGGAAGAAGAAGATGAGGCGCGGAGGTAAAAAATGAAAAAGGGAATCCCCCATGCCTATTTATCAGGAAATCTTGGTGAAACAGTAAATGGCATGCGCAGAAATCAAGGAGGTAACATGATTATTTTAACAGAGGGGGCGCCTTGATTCTCAAATGGTCATCAGTTTTTTTGGATTTATTTTACATGACGTCATGGCGAGTTGCAATGTCTATTCAAAGGTTAGAGCTTTGGATGGATTGAAGAAGACTTGCCAACCAGAGATGAAGATTGAGATGAACAAGTTGAAATCAATCTGGGGCCTAATGTTGGGGATATAACCACGTGGTGTGACCCGCCCTGGAGGGGCCGGGTTACATTGTTAGCGACTCAAGATTAAAGGCTTAAATGGGCCTAAGAAGACATGAAGACTGGAGGCGGCTCAAGAGACGGGCCTGTTGAGGGCCCAAGACCTGGAGGTGTGAGCCGCCCGATGGCGACTTGCCCAGTAAGGCAAGGCGACTTAGAAACCGTGTTGGTCACGTGGTGTGATCCGACTTGGACTCTTATAAGCCCAATGCCTCGACCTATGTATATAAAGGTGAGACCATGCGGCGGGTTAACTCAAGTAACGATTAACCGGTAGCTAGGTGAAGCGATTTTGCTCCCTTGTAATCAATATATAATCAGTACAGTATAAGGAGGACGTAGGCTTTTACCTCGTTGTGAGGGGCCGAACCTGGGTAAACCTTGTGTCTTTTGTCCTGCTCAACCCCTTCAAGCTAACCTACGTTGCGATGGCTCCACACCTAAGTCCTTTTGCTAGGGAATCTTCCGTGACAAAACCATGATAGGTTGGATAGCGTCGAGGCCACTACTCATAAGATGTAATGACCATGTTGCCACTATGGTGACCCCTTTTTGTCTAAAAAAGAAGGTCCATGGCTACCTGGGCACAGGTCGACACTTTACTCACTCTTACACAATAGCTTCACCTTGCTCATATCATTTCCAGCAAGCTACGCTTGTAACTTGAGCCCCAAGTCAATCCACCAAACAGGCATGAGTAGGGTTTTACGCCCCCACGACAGACAGAACCTGGGAAAAACCTCATGCGTGAACTCCTGGATTTTCTCTCCATACTCGTTGATCTCCCCAGCCGAACTACAAAGGGGCCATCTGATAGAGGCGGGGTGTCCCGTCTTTCGATAAGATGATGGATATCGCTTTGGTGGAAGTCGACTTTGACGATCCGACTACGAACGTGCGAGGACGTCGCGCCTTAGCAATCGCTAAACCAACTCCGAGAGGTTACCGACCACGCCGGAGAACGATCAACGTGACCACGAGGGTCTGTTTCCTGCGAGCAAACGAAGAACAAGCAAGAAACTGAGATTGCAATCTGGATATTGCGAATATAAGATGAAAGCTTTATTGATCAAGGTGGGGTTTTGTGACGTCTTTGTCTGGTCGTTGAACACAAACGAAGTACGCGAAGTTCCAGCTATGGCGAACTTTTAATCTAAACAAAACCCAAAGTCTAAACGATGCCCTAAGGGCTGTATATATGGAGGAAGAGGTGGGAATTTCGTGGCCCTTGGTGGAGGGGTCCGAAATCAACCCTATCTCTTGTTTCCCCACACATACGGACTCTAAAAATAGCCGATACTTATGTATTTCGAAATTACATGGGCCTGGCCCAATAATAAGGTGACGCAGCACCTATAATAACCTCGGGACGAAATTTATGAAGTGGCATCTTGTATATTTCGTCCAAGGCTTCATGCGCCCATTATGGTGGCTTCAAAGTCCTGAAATCATCACTTGTAACTCCGTTCTTGTTCCCCTTGCGCATGCCATCATCTCCATGCTTGTTCTTGCTCCAATGTTCATCCTTCTCCAAGCTAGGCCCTTTATTTGTAAGCAAAACAAATGTATCCAATTTAGGCAGCATCATATTCTCATGAACATTAGAATCATTACCAAGAAACAAAAGTACCTGGTAATTTAGTTGGCGTGCGCGAGCTCTAGTAATTGGTCCAGTATGTATAGCAGCAGGGCCTGTGGGTGTAACAATTGTATTGATGTCCTCATCATCCTCCCCTTCTTGAAATGAAGTCGTCCTCGACGGAAGTTCATCTTCCTCACCCAAATAAGGCTTCAAATCTGCAATGTTAAAAGTGGGACTAACCCCAAAATCTGTGCATTATCATTTATTTTCTCTAACACCTTAAAGGGACCATCAGCCCGTGGCATGAGCTTTGATTTGCACAAATCAGGAAATCTATCCTTACGCAAATGTAACCAAACAAGATCTCCAGGTGCAAACACAACATGTTTTCTACCCTTATCTCCAGCAAGTTTATATTTGGCATTCATACCCTCAATGTTTTCCTTAGTTAACTCATGCATTTTTTAAATCAATTCAGCATGTTGTTTAGCATCAAAATTAACCTTCTCCGAAGATGGAAGAGGCAACAAATCAATAGGTGCACGAGGTAGGAAACCATACACAACTTCAAAAGGGCACATCTTAGTAGTAGAATGCAATGAACGATTATAAGCAAATTCAATATGAGGCAAGCATTCCTCCCACATTTTCTTATTACTCTTCAAAATAGCCCTAAGCATAGTAGACAATGTTCTATTGACTACTTCAGTTTGGCCATCAGTTTGGGGGTGACAAGTAGTACTAAAAAGCAGTTTAGTCCCCAACTTAGCCCATAAACATCTCCAAAAGTGGCTAAGAAATTTAGTATCACGATCTGAAACAATAGTATTTGGCACACCATGCAAGCGAATAATTTCACGAAAGAACAAATCAGCAATATTAACAGCATCATCGCTTTTATGACATGGTATAAAGTGTGCCATTTTCGAGAATCTATCCACGACAACAAATATGCTATCCCTCCCCTTCTTTGTTCGAGGTAAACCTAAAACAAAGTCCATAGATATATCCTCCCAAGGAACACTAGGTACAGGCAAAGGCATATATAAACCATGAGGATTGAGTCGTGACTTAGCTTTTAGACATGTAGTGCATCGAGCAATAAAACGCTCAACATCCCGTCTCATCTTTGGCCAAAAGAAATGTGTAGCAAGTACGTCCTCCGTCTTCTTCACACCAAAGTGTCCCATTAATCCTCCTCCATGCGCCTCCTGCAACAACAAAAGACGAACGGAGCTAGCTGGAATGCATAGCTTGTTAGCACGAAACACAAATCCATCGTTAACGACAAACTTGTTCCACATTCTTCCTTCTTTACAATTCTGCATTACATCTTTAAAATCAGCATCATGCACATATTGATCTTTGATGGTCTCCAAACCAAATATTTTGAAGTCAAGTTGTGAAAGCATAGTATAGCGACGAGACAATGCATCAGCAATAACATTTTCTTTTCCCTTCTTGTGTTTAATGACATAAGGGAATGATGAGGACATCAATACAATTATTACACCCACAGCCCCTGCTGCTATACATACTGGACCAATTACTAGAGCTCGTGCACGCCAACTAAATTACCAGGTACTTTCGTTTCTTGGTAATGATTCTATTGTTCATGAGAATATGATGCTGCCTAAATTGGATACATTTGTTTTGCTTACAAATGATGGGCCTAGCTTGGAGAAGGATGAACATTGGAGCAAGAACAAGCATGGAGATGATGGCATGCGCAAGGGAAACAAGAACGGAGTTACAAGTGATGATTTCAGGACTTTGAAGCCACCATAATGGGTGCATGAAGCCTTGGACGAAATATACAAGATGCCACTTCATAAATTTCGTCCCGAGGCTATTTTAGGTGCTGCGTCACCTTATTATTGGGCCAGGCCCATGTAATTTCGAAATACATAAGTATAGGCTATTTTTAGAGTCCGTATGTGTGGGGAAACAAGAGATAGGGTTGATTTTGGACCCCTCCACCAAGGGCCACGAAATTCCCCCCTCTTCCTCCATATATACAGCCCTTAGGGCATCGTTTAGACTTTGGGTTTTGTTTAGATTAAAAGTTTGCCATAGCTGCAACTTCGCGTACTTCGTTTGTGTTCAACGACCAGACAAAGGCGTCACAGAACCCCACCTTGATCAATAAAGCTTTCATCTTATATTCGCAATATCCAGATTGCAATCTCAGTTTCTTGCTTGTTCTTCGTTTGCTCGCAGGAAACAGACCCTCGTGGTCAGGTTGATCGTGCTCCGGCGTGGTCAATAACCTCTCGGAGTTGGTTTAGCGATTGCTAAGGCGCGACGTCCTCGCACGTTCGTAGTCGGATCGTCAAAGTCGACTTCCACCAAAGCGAAATCCACCATCTCATCGAAAGACGGGACACCTTTGCCTCTATCAAGTAGAATGCAATGAACGATTATAAGCAAATTCAATATGAGGCAAGCATTCCTCCCACATTTTCTTATTATTCTTCAAAACAGCCCTAAGCATAGTAGACAACGTTCTATTGACTACTTCAGTTTGTCCATCAGTTTGGGGGTGACAAGTAGTACTAAAAAGCAGTTTAGTCCCCAACTTAGCCCATAAACATCTCCAAAAGTGGCTAAGAAATTTAGTATCACGATCTGAAACAATAGTATTTGGCACACCATGCAAGCGAATAATTTCACGAAAGAACAAATCAGCAACATTAACAGCATCATCGCTTTTATGACATGGTATAAAGTGTGCCATTTTCGAGAATCTATCCACGACAACAAATATGCTATCCCTCCCCTTCTTTGTTCGAGGTAAACCTAAAACAAAGTCCATAGATATATTCTCCCAAGGAACACTAGGTACAGGCAAAGGCATATATAAACCATGAGGATTGAGTCGTGACTTAGCTTTTTGACATGTAGTGCAGCGAGCAATAAAACGCTCAACATCCCGTCTCATCTTTGGCCAAAAGAAATGTGTAGCAAGTACGTCCTCCGTCTTCTTCACGCCAAAGTGTCCCATTAATCCTCCTCCATGCGCCTCCTACAACAACAAAAGACGAACGGAGCTAGCTGGAATGCATAGCTTGTTAGCACGAAACACAAATCCATCGTTAACGACAAACTTGTTCCACATTCTTCCTTCTTTGCAATTCTGCATTACATCTTTAAAATCAGCATCATGCACATATTGATCTTTGATGGTCTCCAAACCAAATATTTTGAAGTCAACTTGTGAAATCATAGTATAGCGACGAGACAATGCATCAGCAATAACATTTTCTTTTCCCTTCTTGTGTTTAATGACATTAGGGAAAGTCTCAATCAATTCAACCCATTTAGCATGTCTACGATTCAGTTTAGCTTGACTTTTAATATGTTTCAAAGATTCATGATCAGAATGTATAACAAATTCTTTGGGCCATAAATAATGTTGCCATGTTTCTAAAGTCCGAACAAGAGCATATAATTCTTTATCATAAGTAGAATAATTCAGACTAGGCCCACTCAATTTTTCAGAAAAGTATGCAACAGGTTTGCCATCTTGTAATAACACACCTCCTAATCCAATTCCACTAGCATCACATTCAAGCTCAAAAGTCTTATTAAAATCAGGAAGTTGGAGTAAAGGAGCATGTGTCAACTTATCTTTCAATACCGAGAAGGCTTCTTCCTGTGCGGTACCCCAAAGAAAAGGCACATCTTTCTTTGTAAGCTCATTGAGAGGTGCAGCAATGGTGCTGAAATCTCTCACAAAACGCCTATAGAATCCAGCGAGTCCAAGAAAACTCCTCACGTGTGTGATCGTTTTGGGCTGCGGCCAACTCTCAATAGCTTCAATCTTGGCTTTATCAACTTCAATTCCCTGTGGAGTAACAACATAGCCAAGAAAAGATACTCGGTCGGTGCAAAAGGTGCACTTCCCGAGGTTACCAAACAAACGTGCATCACGTAAAGCAATAAAAACAGCACGTAAATGTTCCAAATGTTCTTCCAAAGATCTTCTATAAATCAATATGTCATCAAAGTAAACTACCACAAATCGTGCAATGAAAGCACGTAAAACTTCGTTCATTAATCTCATGAAAGTACTAGGTGCATTAGTTAACCCAAAAGGCATGACTAACCACTCATATAATCCAAACTTAGTTTTAAATGCTGTTTTCCATTCATCTCCCAATTTCATACGAATTTGATGGTATCCACTACGCAAATCAACTTTGGAGAATATTGTAGAGCCACTCAATTCATCAAGCATATCATCTAGCCTAGGAATAGGATGACGATAACGAATAGTAATATTATTAATGCATCTACAATCAACACACATACGTGATGTACCATCCTTTTTCGGCACTAGAATAATAGGAACAGCACAAGGACTAAGGGATTCGCGTATATAACCTTTGTCGAGAAGCTCTTGTACTTGACGCATAATCTCCTTCGTCTCCTCTGGATTGGTACGGTATGGTGCACGGTTTGGCAGTGAAGCACCGGGAATTAAGTCAGTCTGATGCTCAATCCCTCGAATAGGTGGTAATCCCGGTGGCACGTCTTGTGGAAAGACGTTAGCGAACTCCTACAAAATGTTAGTGATAGCAGGAGGAAAAGAGGAAGGCACGTCCTCGAATGAAAATAATGCCTCTTTGCACACAAAAGCATAGCAAACAGATTTGCTGAAATCTAGCTCATCAATATCAGATTTGGTGGCAAATAAACATGCACTTTTCAATTTAATTTCAGAATCAACAATAGATGATTTATTATTAGGCTTCATTTGTTGCTCAAATTCTTTTGCCACAATCTGATTTTCACTCTTATTCTTCTCTTGTTTTGCTTTATTAGCTCTATTAATGTCATCTTTGAAAATGGAATCAGGAGTCATAGGAAGCAAAGTAATATTTTTATCCTTATGAACAAGAGTATAGTGATTGTTTCTACCATGGTGTACAAAATTTTTATCAAATTGCCATGGTCTACCAAGTAATAAGGAACATGCTTGCATAGGTACCACATCACAATCAACATAATCAGCATATGTAGAGATACTAAAATGCACACGAACAGTACGTGTTACCTTAACATTGCCGCTGTTGTTGAACCATTGGATGTAGTAAGGATGTGGATGTGGTCTTGTGGTGAGAGAAAGCTTCTCCACCATCTCCATGCTAGCCAAGTTGTTACAACTACCTCCGTCTATGATGACGCGCACAGAACGTTCCTTCACAACTCCCTTGGTATGGAACAAATTGTGCCTCTGATTTTGCTCAGCTTGTGTGACCTGCACACTCAAAACACGTTGAGCAACTAAACATTCATACCTGTCAGCGTCTTCAGGAGCCATGTATTGCGTCTCATGATCAGAATCATCTCCACCATGTTCTTCACGTGTAATAAGAGCCAAAGTCTCCTCATCATAGTCACTAGCGGACTCATATCCACCATCCGCAGTAGCAATCATCACACGCGGAGATTTGCATTCTCTCGCATAATGACCTCCTCCCTTACAACGACGACATATAATATCACTTGTGTGCCCTGTTGATGCCATGGAAGAAGAACTCTGTGTAGGCCCGGCAGGTGCGCTCTTTGCAGATAATGGTGGTTGTGCCTGTTTTCTTGTATCACGACTGGAGGAGGCACCTGATTGAGGTGCTGGTGCAGTTGAAGTAGAAGATGCACGCGGTGTCCATGATGAAGGTCGGCCTGCAGAAAAGTTAGTTCGCGCCAATGCTTGTCGATCCTGCACTTCACGTTCAGCTTTACAAGCAAGATGGAATAAACGAGTGATATTAGTATACTCCTTATAGTCTAGAATGGTCTGAATCTCTCTATTTAATCCACCCAGAAAACGTGCAAGCATAGCTTCATTCTCCTCAACAATACCACATCTAATCATGCCAGTTTGTAATTCCTGATAATATTCTTCTACAGAATTTTTCCCTTGTCTTAAACGCAGCAATTTTTGAAGCAACTCACGTTGATAATATGGTTGAACCCAACGCGTACGCATAGCAGTTTTCAAAGCAGCCCAAGTAGTTGGAATAGGATATAATCTACAATGTTCAGACCACCATACACATGCAAAACTAGTGAAAGCACAAATAGCAGCAGCAACCCATCTCTCCTCAGGATATTGTAAACATGTAAATCATTGTTCAGTTTCTAACTCCCAAGTAAGATATATATCAGGAACATATCTACCCTCAAATGGTGGAATATTCAATTTCAGTTTAGGAATATGGACATCATCTCGTACCTGAGGTGGTGGTGCAGGCCTACCATTACGAATATATACCTGAGGTCGACCTGCTGGTGGTGGTGCTGGTGGCTGCACGTAGTTCGGATTTTGATCAACCTCATCCTCATAATCGCCCGCATACTCATCATCCTCTGCATCAACAGCAGGAGCCACAGCAGTATCAATAGCAGCACCAACAGTTTGGCCAAACGCTAGAGGGACACGGCTCGCTCGGCGGAGGTCTGTTTTGCGACGTGGAGGTAGTCGTTGTTGTTGTTGTTGTTGGAGAGGTGCGTTAGGTGCAGCAGGTGGTGGTGGTGGAAGACGCGCGAGCAATTCATTAAACTTGTTATCGAGCTTTGTTTCGAACGTCTTCTCCATGCCATCTATCTTCTCCATGGCCTCTTCAAATCTGTTTAACACATCTTGCACCTGTCCACTCATCATTTGCTGAAATTTATCATGTAGCTGTTTGTTCGTCAGGTTCTCCCAATCAGTCTCATCGGCTTGTGATCCTACCATGGTTAGCAGCAAATAGAAACACACAAGAATATGATCCTACAGACTACTAAGAAGTGGTGGTGGTGTATAACAAACCCGTCAAGCAAACCTCAAATTCTTACCAGTTCTTACCCAGCAGCAGGTGGTGATCGGCAACCGTTGTAGTCAAAACTCTCAAAGCTTGGATAGAGCGATTACCAGGGAGAGTCAAACGCACGACGTAGATGTATGTGGAGCTGGGAAGGCTTATAATATGGTAGCAAAAAGGGTCAGCAATAATCAATTCAGAGATGCAAAGTTGAATAAACGCTCAACGACGGTACTGTGCTGGTCCTAGGCTAGACCGTGCTAGAGACGCGAGCCTAGAACACTAACAAAATCATGGCGCTGCACGTAAACAAGGGGAAAGCACACTCTGGAATTTTTTTTCACTCTTTTTTTTGCGCTGCTCTTTTTTTTTTTGCGAAAAATCACTATAATGGCGAGTGTCTCAAAACTCTTCCCAGGTCAAACTGACAGGATGGGCACGAAATTTTTTCGACCAATTTTTTTTTTCGACTGCCTGGACCCAAAAACTGGAAACGGGTGAAAAAAAAACTTTCTATAACGGCGACTGTCTCAATACGCTTAGAAACACCTAAAATTAGGATAGCCAAATTTTTTTTTGTCAAGTGCATTTTCCGAAAATTTTGGGCCTAAACGGAGGGTGGTTTCCGGACTCTTTTTTTTCCGAAACCTACTCCGGCAAGGAAACACAAATCGGAAACTAGATGGATCTCGAAAACAAACCTAATATGACAAGAACTCGGATTGGTGGTGGATATATGGCGGTAGATGGCAGCGGTGGTGGTATATGACAGCGGTGGTGGTATATGGATACGGATTCGAAGCGGTGGCGGATAAGCGGTGGTGGTAGATGGCAGGGGCGATGATGATGGTGCGGTGGCGGCGTGACAACTTATGACCAAAACTCGAAACTCTAAAAGACTAGACTCTAAGACCAGCAACTAGACACGACGATGCAACCGCAAATTCAACAAAGCAAAACCCTAAAAAGATTATGCAAAGGCTCAGATTGGTTCGGATATGATGAACTAACCCTAATTTTTTTTGGCTTTTTCGTGGACTGTAGGTATGAAAAACAGACTCGATCTAAACTACAAAAAACTGTAAAATCTCACCGAGCAACCTGGAAATCTGATACCACTTGATAGAGGCGGGGTGTCCCGTCTTTCGATGAGATGATGGATATCGCTTTGGTGGAAGTCGACTTTGACGATCCGACTACGAACGTGCGAGGACGTCGCGCCTTAGCAATCGCTAAACCAACTCCGAGAGGTTATCGACCATGCCGGAGCACGATCAACCTGACCACGAGGGTCTGTTTCCTGCGAGCAAACGAAGAACAAGCAAGAAACTGAGATTGCAATCTGGATATTGCGAATATAAGATGAAAGCTTTATTGATCAAGGTGGGGTTCTGTGACGTCTTTGTCTGGTCGTTGAACACAAACGAAGTACGCGAAGTTGCAGCTTTGGCGAACTTTTAATCTAAACAAAACCCAAAGTCTAAACGATGCCCTAAGGGCTGTATATATGGAGGAAGAGGGGGGAATTTCGTGGCCCTTGGTGGAGGGGTCCGAAATCAACCCTATCTCTTGTTTCCCCACACATACGGACTCTAAAAATAGCCTATACTTATGTATTTCGAAATTACATGGGGCTGGCCCAATAATAAGGTGACGCAACACCTATAATAACCTCGGGACGAAATTTATGAAGTGGCATCTTGTATATTTCGTCCAAGGCTTCATGCGCCCATTATGGTGGCTTCAAAGTCCTGAAATCATCACTTGTAACTCCGTTCTTGTTCCCCTTGCGCATGCCATCATCTCCATGCTTGTTCTTTCTCCAATGTTCATCCTTCTCCAAGCTAGGCCCTTTATTTGTAAGCAAAACAAATGTATCCAATTTAGGCAGCATCATATTCTCATGAACATTAGAATCATTACCAAGAAACGAAAGTACCTGGTAATTTAGTTGGCGTGCGTGAGCTCTAGTAATTGGTCCAGTATGTATAGCAGCAGGGCCTGTGGGTGTAACAATTGTATTGATGTCCTCATCACCATCCTGGTCCCATAGATTGCCGTACCTCGACATCTTTGGCATGCCAGATAGGGGGATCGCTTGTGCGAATCTACTCCAATAGTTCTTTCAAGTTTTACCTTCTTCTTCATCCATGGCGACCAAGAAGAAGAGCGCGGCAATAGGTGCACCTTGTACCTGTAAGCTGCTGGCCCAGACGTCTCTGGCGGGCGGGGGTAGCGGCGATCACTCTCCATACCATACTGGTGACGGGAGTTGCCACTCGGCCGAGAGTGAAGATCCGCATGTCGCTACATCAAAAGGCGACGCTGCGGCTCACAAGGTCGCTCCGGCTACGTCCAAGGATGATGTGGTGGAGTCCAATAATAATGGAGTGACGGGGTGCACACCGAGGCCATCGCAAGATGTACATGAAGCGCTTCCCTACAACGATGTTGACCCTGGTCGGTGTCCAAGCCAGGAGCATGTGCACCAATCGCATGGTGCGCATGGCCTGCCGCCACACCAAACTGCTGGCGGGCATCGACCATGATAGTAGGATAGAGATGGAGCTCCTTCTGGGTCGCACAGAAGTCAAGCCAGTTCTCAGTCCTTGTGCCCAATCATGCCCACATCATCGGCAGAGGTGCTAGCGTAGGTGGAACTATTGCTGAACTTTCCTCTCTGATCCCGGAGAAGATGGATGAGTGGTGTGCCACCATCCGGAGCCTCATCGGTTTTGCTAACAATGATGGGGTGCCGCCGGGGGGGGGGGGGCTCTCAATGGCAGCCAACGGTGCCAGTACGAGGGGCGGATGCATGGACGGCGGTGGTGCACCAATGGTGCAGTCTCCTCCCCAGCAAGTACGACCGAGCCAACGGGTTGATGCCCGTGACGATATGTCGATGGCGTCGTCTGATCCAATAGGCCGCCAAAACCGCCATCAATATCAATGCTAGCTCATCATTAACCGGCATGCTGAGGATGCTCCAACTATCATCGAGTAGCACTGAGAAGCACGCCGTCGGTTAGACATGTGAGAAGGGCCAGTTGTGAACGAGCCTGCGCCTAGTATCCTTGGGTGCCTACGCTATGATGTAGGCTGCCCAACGTTTACCCATGAGCTCCGGCAAGTTTAGTGGCCCATTCCCGAAGTTTCAAGCCAGACTTGCTAAAGAAGTATGACGACAATCTCAATCTGGCCGACTTTCACGAAATCTACACCATTGCGGTGCAAGCTGCTAGTGGCAGAGACGCCAAGTTTCTCGCCAACTATTTTTCGTTGGCTCTCAAACCTAACATGAGATTTTGGCTGATGAACTTGCTGGAGGGCTCCGTTTCTTCTTGGTCGGACTTGTGTCATGCATTCGTTGGGGCCTACTGTCGGATTACGGGTTCCGCAAACCCTTGAGAGGTTCGAACTCTGGGGTGCGTGCGGAGATCTTAACCTGCCCAGCCTGCCTACTCGCGATCCTCCTAAGCCTAGTGCATCAAGCTCGAAGAGACAAAGAGACACAACAGTTTATCCTGGTTCGGGCCACCTTGCGGTGTAATACCCTACTCTAGCGTTTTGGTGGATTACCTCGGCTGGCTGATGATGAACTAGTACAGTGGATGAACTTGCCTCAGGAGGTGAGGTGTTCTTGAGCTCGAGGGAGCTGGTGAGGTGTGAGCTAGTTCGGCTTGTCTTGCCTCTATGGTGGTGGCTAGTCCTATTTATAGTGGCCTCGGTCCTCTTCCCAAATGTTGGCGGGAAGGGATCCCACAACAGCCGGATTTGAAAGGGGACAAGTAGTACAGCTTATCCTGAGAAAAGTAGTCTTCGCCTGCGAAAAGCCTTTGGTCGTGACGCTGCAGTGGGCTCGTCGATGACCTCCGTCCTGCCGTCCAGGCGGTCTTGGTCTTGTTGCACCAGAATGGAAACCTTGGGCTAATTCCTCGAGACTCCACGCCTATGGCTTGCCTCCTTTGCACCGAAAAGGAAACCTATGCTCTGCGCCCTCCTGGCACCCGCCTGGCGCCCGCGTGGCCTTGGTCCTCATGGCTCACATCAGCTGAGCCTCGGGAGGTAAACCTTGCATGGAACTCTCCGCCCCTCGGGAGCTAGCCTGGGGAGGCCAATCCCCTTGGGGGTCTTAGCGTCGTCCGCCTCGCCAGGCTTGGCCCCTCACGAGGGTCTTGAGTTCTTGATGCTGAAGCTGGGCCGTAGCAGGCCATCAATGGAACCACGTGGTGGGCTGCGGGCAGGCAAGGCCGGATACCCCCATATCCGGAACGCTGACGCCTGCATCGGGGGCCATGAGCCTCCGGGGTAGCCAAGCAACCTCCACTTAATTCCACAGAAGAGTGGTGAATCCCTTCGTAAATAGGTCCAGAGGTTCAGCCAGGTGCACCATAGCATACCTAATGCGCACCCTGCTTATGTGATTGCTTTGCTCCACACGAATGTTCACAATTGCAGGATGCAGGCTGAGCTAAACATCGAGCAGGTGACGACCGTCAACAACTTGTATGCCTTGGCGGACAAGTGTGCACGTGTTGAGGATGACATGAGACTTCCCGGGGAGAAAGCCAGAGCCGAGGTTGATTCTAAAGACGATGATACGTGATGAGGACATGACTACCTTGGATATGACCAAAAATATTGCATATATGCATATTTGTCAGGTGATTTCTAGTGCAAACTATTCAATAATCTATTTATGTTATCCAGAACAAAAATACTTCACACACTTTTGTGTTTTGTCTAATTGCAGGTGTATGGGACATTTGTACAATCCACATATGAAGATAAGGAAGAAAGAGATGTTTATTTGCTGTCCAAAAAGTTCTCTCACGTCACTTTTGGCCCAAGAGAAGATAGAGTCCAAGTCTCTCACGTTCTGGATTCAGATTCGAACTGCACAGACACACCTGACTCAAAACGCACACAAGTTTTTCATACAGACTCCAAATTGGGTGATTCTTTTTTTGTTGGAAACTAGATTTCGTGCACTTTCCAACCCAATTGGAATCACCATCAAATTCGTCCGGAGCGTTGAGTTGTGGACGAAACAATCTGATGCTGCAGCAGAATCCGAGTCAAACTACAAGTCCAAAGGTGTTACATCACCTCCACTTGGGCCCATTGGCCTTGTACGACCTAGATTTAGTTTTAGGCTGCCTTGGGACGTCCTCCCACCTCCTTGGCCGCCACCCCTTGCTCCTATATAAGTAGATCCATCTAGTAGCTTTTCCTTGGGATTTGTTTAGTTAAAAGTTAGCCATTGCAACTTCGTGTACTTCGTTTGTGTCCAACGACCAGACCAAGACCGCTTACGGATCCCCACCATTATCAATACCTCATATATATTTGCAATATTCAGATTGCTTTATCATATTCTTGCTCGTTCTTCGATTGCTTGCAGGAATAGACCTTCGTGGTCAGGCTGACCGTGCTTTCGGCATCGTCAGTAACCTCAGGAGATTGGTTTAGCGATTGCTAAGGCGCAACGTCATGCACGTTTGTAGTCGGATTGTCAAAGTCGTCTCCACCAAATCGATAGTTATCATCTCATCGAAAGATCGGGACCCTCGTCTCTATCAAGTGGTATCAGTTTTCAGGTTGCTCGGTGAGAATTTCCAGTTTTCCTAGATTAGATTTACTTTCTTACCTATTGTCCAAGAAAAAGCCACAAAAAAGAGTTAGATCTATTCATCCTTGGTCCAAGCCAGTCTGAGCTGTTGCAATTTTCTATTCATTGCTTGCATAGTTGAATTATCGGTTGCATCGTCGTGTCAGTTGCTGGTCTTAGCGTCTAGTTCCTTTAGAGTTTCGAGTTCTGTTCACATTAGTCACGCCGCCGCTGCATCATTATCCCTTCCGCTGTCCACCATCCCATCTATTAATTTCCACCACATGCTACGCACTGTTCATTGTCATAATCATAGTTGAGGTCATTCACATCTTTGCCTGATCCAATCTGCATCTTATCTAGTTTGTCTTGGAAAGAGAAAAAAAGTGTGAGGAAAAAAAAAGAGAAGAAAAAAAACAAAAAAATCGGCACAAACTTTTTCAGAGGAAAGTTGGAGACAAAGTTGTTGATATATCCTGCTTGGCTGTTGTTTCACCTCATTATCTTTACTGCCGTTGTGATCTTCACTTATATCTTGCTGTCCAGAGCTACTTAGTATCCTTCATTGATGCTAGTTGTGCTACGACGTGACCTCATTAGTGTTCTAGGCTCGCGTCTCTAGTCCGGTCTAGTCTAGGACCAGCACAGTACCGTCGTTGAGCGTTTATTCAACATTGCATCTTTGAATTGATTATTGCTAATCTTTTGCTACCATATATAGTCAACCCAGCTCGACATATTTCTACACCGTGTATACGTACGCTCCCCTGGCAATCGCTTTACTCAATATTCGGAGTTACTTGACACCGCTGGTTGCCGATCACCGCCTGCTGCATGGTAAGAACTTGTAAGACATTGATATTTGCTTTACTGTGAGCGTTTTACCACCACATCCTAGTAGTTATAGGAACATTATTTTTGGGTTTTGTTTCTTGTTCTACTAATCATGACAGGATCCAGAGTCAATTCATGGGCTTTGTCGATCGCGGGAGACATGCCACCACCTTTGCAAATACCACAACCGTCACGAGAGGTGCACAAACATCCAAATACACATGATCAGGTTAATGTATCTATACCACCATTTAATGGCCGTTTTAAACCTGCTTTATATATTGAATGGGAGTTCGACATAAAAATTATATTTGCTTCCCATAATTTCAATGAACATAAAAAGGTTAAGGTTGCGGTTGGTTCTTTCACTGGTTATGCTTTGGTTTGGTGGAGTGAATATTGTCGGTTACACCCTGATTATATACCTACTACTTGGGATGATTTGAAACTTGCCATGCGACATACTTTCGTCCCTGCTTATTATACTCGTGACATGATTAAGAAGTTGCAACACTTAAAACAAGGTAGTGAAACTGTAACAAAATATTATGATGATTTACAAACTACCTTGTTGCATTCCTCTTTAGAAGAATGTGAAGATGATTTTATGGATAGATTTTGGGGAGGATTAAACCGTGATATTCAAGAGATACTAATTCATGAAGAGTGTTATCCTATGGACCATTTGTTTCATCTTGCTTGCAAAGCTGAACAGGAAATAAAACGACGTGTTGGCCACGAGGAGAACAAGCGCACGGTGCACATTCCAAGAGTTGATATGATTGTTCCTTCAACTACTAGGCATACTATGACAACCACATCCGTTGGTGTCAGGACTACATCACCTCCACCATGTGACACATCGCCCCCGAGAGTGGCTACATCATCTGAGTTGATCATAAGAGGTAATGGCAAAGGTACTGATCTTCCATCTCTACATGAGAATGATGAATGCCTTGTCAATTTGAATGCACCATCTGATGAGCTACCCACTACTTTGATCACACCACCTATTTTAGAGGACTACGTTGATAATTTGACTTTGCCATGTGATCAAACAACTGAAATACCAACAATTTTGAGTGCACCCATTGAATTAACTATTGATGCAAAAGAACCAATGTTTAATCATTTTGATATGACCTCTAATCTTGGTGATGATTCTGTGTTGAATGACTTATTGCATGTTTGCTTATTTAAGCATGTTGTAGCATGTAAATTTGATGCAAGTAAGGTTTATTCACCAATGTTGGGATGGTTTAATGATGAACATTGTCAATCTTTTGAAATGAATAAGAGCTTCACTTATATGTGCAAACTGAGTTGCAATATTTTCATGCCTTCTACTTCTTGTGCTAATTTTTTGGCTTTAGATTTTATGAACTATGCAAGTTACTCATCTATTCATGTGTCATATATGCAAAAATCAAGGGAAGTTGATGAGGACATCAATACAATTGTTACACCCACAGTCCCTGCTGCTATACATACTGGACCAATTACTAGAGCTCGTGCACGCCAACTAAATTACCAGGTACTTTCGTTTCTTGGTAATGATTCTAATGTTCATGAGAATATGATGCTGCCTAAATTGGATACATTTGTTTTGCTTACAAATGAAGGGCCTAGCTTGGAGAAGGATGAACATTGGAGCAAGAACAAGCATGGAGATGATGGCATGCGCAAGGGGAACAAGAACGGAGTTACAAGTGATGATTTCAGGACTTTGAAGCCACCATAATGGGTGCATGAAGCCTTGGACGAAATATACAAGATGCCACTTCATAAATTTTGTCCCGAGGCTATTTTAGGTGCTGCGTCACCTTATTATTGGGCCAGGCCCATGTAATTTCGAAATACATAAGTATAGGCTATTTTTAGAGTACGTATGTGTGGGGAAACAAGAGATAGGGTTGATTTCGGACCCCTCCACCAAGGGCCACGAAATTCCCCCCTCTTCCTCCATATATACAGCCCTTAGGGCATCGTTTAGACTTTGGGTTTTGTTTAGATTAAAAGTTCGCCATAGCTGCAACTTCGCGTACTTCGTTTGTGTTCAACGACCAGACAAAGGCGTCACAGAACCCCACCTTGATCAATAAAGCTTTCATCTTATATTCGCAATATCCAGATTGCAATCTCAGTTTCTTGCTTGTTCTTCGTTTGCTCGCAGGAAACAGACCCTCGTGGTCAGGTTGATCGTGCTCCGGCGTGGTCAATAACCTCTCGGAGTTGGTTTAGCGATTGCTAAGGCGCGACATCCTCGCACGTTCGTAGTCGGATCGTCAAAGTCGACTTCCACCAAAGCGAAATCCATCATCTCATCGAAAGACGGGACACCTCTGCCTCTATCATATAGCCAACCCAGCTCCACATATTTCTACACCGTGTATACGTACGCTCCCCTGGCAATCGCTTTACTCAATATTCGAAGTTACTTGACACCGCTGGTTGCCGATCACCGCCTGCTGCATGGTAAGAACTTGTAAGACATTGATATTTGCTTTACTGTGAGCGTTTTACCACCACATCCTAGTAGTTATACGAACATTATTTTTGGGTTTTGTTTCTTGTTCTACTAATCATGACAGGATCCAGAGTCAATTCATGGGCTTTGTCGATCGCGGGAGACGTGCCACCACCTTTGCAAATACCACAACCGTCACGAGAGGTGCACAAACATCCAAATGCACATGATCAGGTTAATGTATCTATACCACCATTTAATGGCCGTTTTAAACCTGCTTTATATATTGAATGGGAGTTCGACATAAAAAATATATTTGCTTCCCATAATTTCGATGAACATAAAAAGGTTAAGGTTGCGGTTGGTTCTTTCACTGGTTATGCTTTGGTTTGGTGGAGTGAATATTGTCGGTTACACCCTGATTATATACCTACTACTTGGGATGATTTGAAACTTGCCATGCGACATACTTTCGTCCCTGCTTATTATACTCATGACATGATTAAGAAGTTGCAACACTTAAAACAAGGTAGTGAAACTGTAACAAAATATTATGATGATTTACAAACTACCTTGTTGCATTCCTCTTTAAAAGAAAGTGAAGATGATTTATGGATAGATTTTGGGGAGGGTTAAACCGTGATATTCAAGAGATACTAATTCATGAAGAGTGTTATCCTATGGACCATTTGTTTCATCTTGCTTGCAAAGCTAAACAGGAAATAAAACGACGTGTTGGCCACGAGGAGAACAAGCGCACGGTGCACATTCCAAGAGTTGATATGATTGTTCCTTCAACTACTAGGCATACTATGACAACCACATCCGTTGTTGTCAGGACTACATCACCTCCACCATGTGACACATCGCCCCCGAGAGTGGCTACATCATCTGAGTTGATCATAAGAGGTAATGACAAAGGTACTGATCTTCCATCTCTACATGAGAATGATGAATGCCTTGTCAATTTGAATGCACCATCTGATGAGCTACCCACTACTTTGATCACACCACCTATTTTAGAGGACTACGTTGATAATTTGACTTTGCCATGTGATCAAACAACTGAAATACCAACAATTTTGAGTGCACCCATTGAATTAACTATTGATGCAAAAGAACCAATGTTTAATCATTTTGATATGACCTCTAATCTTGGTGATGATTCTGTGTTGAATGACTTATTGCATATTTGCTTATTTAAGCATGTTGTAGCATGTAAATTTGATGCAAGTAAGGTCTATTCACCAATGTTTGGATGGTTTAATGACGAACATTGTCAATCTTTTGACATGAATAAGAGCTTCACTTATATGTGCAAACTGAGTTGCAATATTTTCATGCCTTCTACATCTTGTGCTAATTTTTTGGCTTTAGATTTTATGAACTATGCAAGTTACTCATCTATTCATGTGTCATATATGTAAAAATCAAGGGAAGTAAAAATGGATGACATATACATATACAACATGTACACCTTGTCTCTTTTGTTAGCCACATTTCAGATTAAGCAACGCCGAGGACGGCTTTATTTTCAAGAAGGGGAGGATGATGAGGACATGACTACCTTGGATATGACCAAAAATATTGCATATATGCATATTTGTCAGGTGATTTCTAGTGCAAACTATTCAATAATCTATTTATGTTATCCAGAACAAAAATACTTCACACACTTTTGTGTTTTGTCTAATTGCAGGTGTATGGGACATTTGTACAATCCACATATGAAGATAAGGAAGAAAGAGATGTTTATTTGCTGTCCAAAAAGTTCTCTCACGTCACTTTTGGCCCAAGAGAAGATAGAGTCCAAGTCTCTCACGTTCTGGATTCAGATTCGAACTGCACAGACACACCTGACTCAAAACGCACACAAGTTTTTCATACAGACTCCGAATTGGGTGATTCTTTTTTTGTTGGAAACTAGATTTCGTGCACTTTCCAACCCAATTGGAATCACCATCAAATTCGTCCGGAGCGTTGAGTTGTGGACGAAACAATCTGATGCTGCAGCAGAATCCGAGTCAAACTACAAGTCCAAAGGTGTTACATCACCTCCACTTGGGCCCATTGGCCTTGTACGACCTAGATTTAGTTTTAGGCTGCCTTGGGACGTCCTCCCACCTCCTTGGCCGCCACCCCTTGCTCCTATATAAGTAGATCCATCTAGTAGCTTTTCCTTGGGATTTGTTTAGTTAAAAGTTAGCCATTGCAACTTCGTGTACTTCGTTTGTGTCCAACGACCAGACCAAGACCGCTTACGGATCCCCACCATTATCAATACCTCATATATATTTGCAATATTCAGATTGCTTTATCATATTCTTGCTCGTTCTTCGATTGCTTGCAGGAATAGACCTTCGTGGTCAGGCTGACCGTGCTTTCGGCATCGTCAGTAACCTCAGGAGATTGGTTTAGCGATTGCTAAGGCGCAACGTCATGCACGTTTGTAGTCGGATTGTCAAAGTCGTCTCCACCAAATCGATAGTTATCATCTCATCGAAAGATCGGGACCCTCGTCTCTATCAATACGTCCACCCCGAAAAATACAGGCTGAAAGCACAATCGCAAGCGCAAAGGCAAGGCAGTGATGATAGTCGAGAGTTCCGATAACTCAGATGCCACCAAGAAGCCCAAGACTGACACCCCTGGCAAGGAGGTTGTTGGGTGCACTGACTATCAGGAGGCTGCAGCATGTGAGAAGACGGAGGGCTGTGGCAAGCCATACTGTAAAATACACCACACCATGGGCCATGATATCAACGATTGCCGACAAGTGGAGTAGCTTGCCAAAAAGCAAAAGCAAGAGTATGATAAGTGTCATAAGGAGAAAGGCCATGATGGTGCCAGTGGATCCAGCAACAAGAACCATGACGGCTGTGGGGGTCACCATGCAAAGGGTCAGTAGCAGAAGGAGAAGCCTGCTCGCTGCCATGAGAAGTAGGAGGGCGAATATGGTGGTGATGACACCGATGAAGAATCTCATGGAAAGGAGTTCCAGAAGGCTGTGGGGGCCATGTGCATTGATGCAGGCACATCTTTGCACTCCTCTCACCTGCCAGCTCAAGCAGTGTGTGTGTTTTAGGTTAATGTGGCTGAACCAATAGTTGAGGCACATAAGTTGCTCAAGTGGTCCAACATGCCCA
Source organism: Triticum aestivum (assembly GCF_018294505.1). Lineage (NCBI taxonomy): Eukaryota > Viridiplantae > Streptophyta > Magnoliopsida > Poales > Poaceae > Triticum > Triticum aestivum. Next base: position 53,395 of record NW_025228316.1, on the reverse strand, counting down.
TTGTTTTTGACTTTGAGGACCACCCTGACCACACCATTGTGGTCGGGTGTTTGCCATTGTTGGTTTCTCCAACAATTCGCCACCTCAAGGTGACGAAAGTGCTGGTTGATGGTGGGGCTGGCTTGAACCCGATTTCACCCGATGTGATCAAGAGGTTGCAAATCCCTGACGGAGATCTGCAACAAATGGGAACATTTCAAGGGGCCAATCCAGGGAGGAGCCAGCCCACCGGCAAGATCACCTTGCCGGTTACTTTTGGAACCAAAATGAACTACCAGACTAAGAAGGTCGTTTTCGACGTCGTCAAGATACCATTGCCATACAATCGGACTCTTGGTCGTCTGACCCTGGCCAAGTTTATGGCGACATCATATTATGCCTATAACACTTTGAAGATGCCGTGCCCGATGAGCGTCATCACCATCCACTCTAATGAGAAGGACGCAGTTATCTACGCCGACAAGCTCTACTAGGAGGCAGTGGCATCATTTGCCATCAAGGCATCTGCTCCTGCCGACAAAGTTCCCGAGGGAGGTGATAGAGGCAAAGGTGTCCCGTCTTTCGATGAGATGATGGATATCGCTTTGGTGGCAGTCGACTTTGACGATCCGACTACGAACGTGCGAGGACGTCGCGCCTTAGCAATCGCTAAACCAACTCCGAGAGGTTATTGACCACGCCGGAGCACGATCAACCTGACCACGAGGGTTTGTTTCCTGCGAGCAAACGAAGAACAAGCAAGAAACTGAGATTGCAATCTGGATATTGCGAATATATGATGAAAGCTTTATTGATCAAGGTGGGGTTCTGTGACGCCTTTGTCTGGTCGTTGAACACAAACGAAGTACGCGAAGTTGCAGCTATGGCGAACTTATAATCTAAACAAAACCCAAAGTCTAAACGGTGCCCTCAGGGCTGTATATATGGAGGAAGAGAGGGGGAATTTCGTGGCCCTTGGTGGAGGGGTCCGAAATCAACCCTATCTCTTGTTTCCCCACACATACGGACTCTAAAAATAGCCTATACTTATGTATTTCGAAATTACATGGGCCTGGCCCAATAAAAAGGTGACGCAGCACCTATAATAGCCTCGGGACAAAATTTATGAAGTGGCATCTTGTATATTTCGTCCAAGGCTTCATGCACCCAGTATGGTGGCTTCAAAGTCCTGAAATCATCACTTGTAACTCCGTTCTTGTTCCCCTTGCGCATGCCATCATCTCCATGCTTGTTCTTGCTCCAATGTTCATCCTTCTCCAAGCTAGGCCCTTCATTTGTAAGCAAAACAAATGTATCCAATTTAGGCAGCATCATATTCTCATGAACATTAGAATCATTACCAAGAAACGAAAGTACCTGGTAATTTAGTTGGCGTGCGCGAGCTCTAGTAATTGGTCCAGTATGTATAGCAGCAGGGCCTGTGGGTGTAACAATGGTATTGATGTCCTCATCATCCTCCCCTTCTTGAAATGAAGTCGTCCTCGACGGAAACTCATCTTCCTCACCCAAATAAGGCTTCAAATCTGCAATGTTAAAAGTGGGACTAACCCCAAAATCTGCAGGCAGCTCAAGTTTATATGCATTATCATTTATTTTCTCTAACACCTTAAAGGGACCATCAGCCCGTGGCTTGAGCTTTGATTTGCGCAAATCAGGAAATCTATCCTTACGCAAATGTAACCAAACAAGATCTCCAGGTGCAAACACAACATGTTTTCTACCCTTATCTCCAGCAAGTTTATATTTGGCATTCATACGCTCAATATTTTCCTTAGTTAACTCATGCATTTTTAAAATCAATTCAGCACGTTGTTTAGCATCAAAATTAACCTTCTCCGAAGATGGAAGAGGCAACAAATCAATAGGTGCACGAGGTAGGAAACCATACACAACTTCAAAAGGGCACATCTTAGTAGTAGAATGCAATGAACGATTATAAGCAAATTCAATATGAGGCAACCATTCCTCCCACATTTTCTTATTACTCTTCAAAACAGCCCTAAGCATAGTAGACAATGTTCTATTGACTACTTCAGTTTGGCCATCAGTTTGGGGGTGACAAGTAGTACTAAAAAGCAGTTTAGTCCCCAACTTAGCCCATAAACATCTCCAAAAGTGGCTAAGAAATTTAGTATCACGATCTGAAACAATAGTATTTGGCACACCATGCAAGCGAATAATTTCACGAAAGAACAAATCAGCAACATTAACAGCATCATCGCTTTTATGACATGGTATAAAGTGTGCCATTTTTGAGAATCTATCCACGACAACAAATATGCTATCCCTCCCCTTCTTTGTTCGAGGTAAACCTAAAACAAAGTCCATAGATATATCCTCCCAAGGAACACTAGGTACAGGCAAAGGCATATATAAACCATGAGGATTGAGTCGTGACTTAGCTTTTTGACATGTAGTGCAGCGAGCAATAAAACGCTCAACATCCCGTCTCATCTTTGGCCAAAAGAAATGTGTAGCAAGTACGTCCTCCGTCTTCTTCACGCCAAAGTGTCCCATTAATCCTCCTCCATGCGCCTCCTGCAACAACAAAAGACGAACGGAGCTAGCTGGAATGCATAGCTTGTTAGCACGAAACACAAATCCATCGTTAACAACAAACTTGTTCCACATTCTTCCTTCTTTGCAATTCTGCATTACATCTTTAAAATCAGCATCGTGCACATATTGATCTTTGATGGTCTCCAAACCAAATATTTTGAAGTCAAGTTGTGAAAGCATAGTATAGCGACGAGACAATGCATCAGCAATAACATTTTCTTTTCCCTTCTTGTGTTTAATGACATAAGGGAAAGTCTCAATGAATTCAACCCATTTAGCATGTCTACGATTCAGTTTAGCTTGACTTTTAATATGTTTCAAAGATTCATGATCAGAATGTATAACAAATTCTTTGGGCCATAAATAATGTTGCCATGTTTCAAAGTCCGAACAAGAGCATATAATTCTTTATCATAAGTAGAATAATTCAGACTAGGCCCACTCAATTTTTCAGAAAAGTATGCAACAGGTTTGCCATCTTGTAATAACACACCTCCTAATCCAATTCCACTAGCATCACATTCAAGCTCAAAAGTCTTATTAAAATCAGGAAGTTGGAGTAAAGGAGCATGTGTCAACTTATCTTTCAATACCGTGAAGGCTTCTTCTTGTGCGGTACCCCAAACAAAAGGCACATCTTTCTTTGTAAGCTCGTTGAGAGGTGCAGCAATGGTGCTGAAATCTCTCACAAAACGCCTATAGAATCCAGCGAGGCCAAGAAAACTCCTCACTTGTGTGACCATTTTGGGCTGCGGCCAACTCTCAATAGCTTCAATCTTGGCTTTGTCAACTTCAATTCCCTGTGGAGTAACAACATAGCCAAGAAAAGATACTCGGTCGGTGCAAAAGGTGCACTTCCCAAGGTTACCAAACAAACGTGCATCACGTAGAGCAATAAAAACAGCACGTAAATGTTCCAAATGTTCTTCCAAAGATCTGCTATAAATCAGTATATCATCAAAATAGACTACCACAAATCGTCCAATGAAAGCACGTAAAACTTCGTTCATTAGTCTCATGAAAGTACTAGGCGCATTAGTTAACCCAAAAGGCATGACTAACCACTCATATAATCCGAACTTAGTTTTAAATGCAGTTTTCCATTCATCCCCCAATTTCATACGAATTTGATGGTATCCACTACGCAAATCAACTTTGGAGAATATTGTAGAGCCACTCAATTCATCAAGCATATCATCGAGCCTAGGAATAGGATGACGATAACGAATAGTAATATTATTAATGCCTCTACAATCAACACACATACGTGATGTACCATCCTTTTTCGGCACTAGAATAATAGGAACAACACAAGGACTAAGGGATTCACGTATATAACCTTTGTCGAGAAGCTCTTGTACTTGACGCATAATCTCCTTCGTCTCCTCTAGATTGGTACAGTATGGTGCACGGTTTGGCAGTGAAGCACCGGGAATTAAGTCAATCTGATGCTCAATCCCTCGAATAGGCGGTAATCCCGGTGGCACGTCTTGTGGAAAGACGTCAGCGAACTCCTGCAAAATGTTAGTGACAGCAGGAGGCAAAGAGGAAGGCACGTCCTCGAATGAAAATAATGCCTCTTTGCACACAAAAGCATAGCAAACAGATTTGCTGAAATCTAGCTCATCAATATCAGATTTGATGGCAAATAAACATGCACTTTTCAATTTAATTTCAGAAGCAACACTAGATGGTTTATTATTAGGCTTCATTTGTTGCTCAAATTCTTTTGCCACAATCTGATTTTCACTCATATTCTTCTCCTGTTTTGCTTTATTAGCTCTATTAATATCATCTTTCAAAATGGAATCAGGAGTCATAGGAAGCAAAGTAATATTTTTATCCTTATGAACAAGAGTATAGTGATTGTTTCTACCATGGTGTACAGAGTTTTTATCAAATTGCCATGGTCTACCAAGTAATAAGGAACATGCTTGCATAGGTACCACATCACAATCAACATAATCAGCATATGTAGAGATACTAAAATGCACACGAACAGTACGTGTTACCTTAACCTTGCCGCTGTTGTTGAACCATTGGATGTAGTAAGGATGTGGATGTGGTCTTGTGGTGAGAGAAAGCTTCTCCACCATCTCCATGCTAGCCAAGTTGTTGCAGCTCCATCCGTCTATTATGACGCGCACAGAACGTTCCTTCACAACTCCCTTGGTATGGAACAAATTGTGCCTCTGATTTTGCTCAGCTTGTGTGACCTGCACACTCAAAACACGTTGAGCAACTAAACATTCATACCTGTCAGCGTCTTCAGGAGCCATGTATTGCGTCTCATGATCAGAATCATCTCCACCATGTTCTTCACGTGTAATAAGAGCCAATGTCTCCTCATCATAGTCACTAGCGGACTCATATCCACCATCCGCGGTAGCAATCATCACACGCGGAGATTTGCATTCCCTCGCATAATGACCTCCTCCCTTACAACGACGACAAATAATATCACTTGTGTGCCCTGTTGATGCCATGGAAGAAGAAGAACGCTGTGCAGGACCCGCAGGTGCGCTCTTGGAAGATAATGGTGGTTGTGCCTGTTTTCTTGTATCACGGCTGGAGGTGGCACCGGATGGAGGTGCTGGTGCAGTTGAAGTAGAAGATGCACGTGGTGTTCATGATGAAGGTCGGCCTGCAAAAAAGTTAGTTCGCCCCAATGCTTGTCGATCCTGCACTTCACGTTCAGCTTTACAAGCAAGATGGAATAAACGAGTGATGTTAGTATACTCCTTATAGTCTAGAATGGTCTGAATCTCTTTATTTAATCCACCCAGAAAACATGCAAGCATAGCTTCATTCTCCTCAACAATACCACATCTAATCATGCCAGTTTGTAATTCCTGATAATATTCTTCTACAGAATTTTTCCCTTGTCTTAAACGCTGCAATTTTTGAAGCAATTCACGTTGATAATATGGTGGAACCCAACGCGTACGCATAGCAGTTTTCAAAGCAGCCCAAGTAGTTGGAATAGGATATAATCTACTGATGAGGACATGACTACCTTGGATATGACCAAAAATATTGCATATATGCATATTTGTCAGGTGATTTCTAGTGCAAACTATTCAATAATCTATTTATGTTATCCAGAACAAAAATACTTCACACACTTTTGTGTTTTGTCTAATTGCAGGTGTATGGGACATTTGTACAATCCACATATGAAGATAAGGAAGAAAGAGATGTTTATTTGCTGTCCAAAAAGTTCTCTCACGTCACTTTTGGCCCAAGAGAAGATAGAGTCCAAGTCTCTCACGTTCTGGATTCAGATTCGGACTGCACAGACACACCTGACTCAAAATGCATACAAGTTTTTCATACGGACTCCGAATTGGGTGATTCTTTTTTTGTTGGAAACTAGATTTCGTGCACTTTCCAACCCAATTGGAATCACCTTCAAATTCGTCCGGAGCGTTGAGTTGTGGACGAAACAATCTGATGCTGCAGCAGAATCCGAGTCAAACTACAAGTCCAGAGGTGTTACATCACCTCCACTTGGGCCCATTGGCCTTGTACGACCTCGATTTAGTTTTAGGCTGCCTTGGGACGTCCTCCCACCTCCTTGGCCGCCACCCCTTGCTCCTATATAAGTAGATCCATCTAGTAGCTTTTCCTTGGGATTTGTTTAGTTAAAAGTTAGCCAACGCAACTTCGTGTACTTCGTTTGTGTCCAACGACCAGACCAAGACCGCTTTCGGATCCCCACCTTTATCAATACTTCATATATATTTGCAATATTCAGATTGCTTTTATCATATTCTTGCTCGTTCTTCGATTGCTTGCAGGAATAGACCTTCGTGGTCAGGTTGATCGTGCACCGGCGTGGTCAATAACCTCTGGAGATTGGTTTAGCGATTGCTAAGGCGCAACGTCGTGCACGTTTGTAGTCGGATCGTCAAAGTCGTCTCCACCAAATCGATAGTTACCATCTCATCGAAAGATCGGGACACCCTCGCCTCTATCAATGAGGATTGAGTCGTGACTTAGCTTTTTGACATGTAGTGCAGCGAGCAATAAAACGCTCAACATCCCGTCTCATCTTTGGCCAAAAGAAATGTGTAGCAAGTACGTCCTCCGTCTTCTTCACGCCAAAGTGTCCCATTAATCCTCCTCCATGCGCCTCCTGCAACAACAAAAGACGAACGGAGCTAGCTGGAATGCATAGCTTGTTAGCACGAAACACAAATCCATCGTTAACAACAAACTTGTTCCACATTCTTCCTTCTTTACAATTCTGCATTACATCTTTAAAATCAGCATCATGCACATATTGATCTTTGATGGTCTCCAAACCAAATATTTTGAAGTCAAGTTGTGAAAGCATAGTATAGCGACGAGACAATGCATCAGCAATAACATTTTCTTTTCCCTTCTTGTGTTTAATGACATAAGGGAAAGTCTCAATGAATTCAACCCATTTAGCATGTCTACGATTCTGTTTAGCTTGACTTTTAATATGTTTCAAAGATTCATGATCAGAATGTATAACAAATTCTTTGGGCCATAAATAATGTTGCCATGTTTCTAAAGTCCGAACAAGAGCATATAATTCTTTATCATAAGTAGAATAATTCAGACTAGGCCCACTCAATTTTTCAGAAAAGTATGCAACAGGTTTGCCATCTTGTAATAACACACCTCCTAATCCAATTCCACTAGCATCACATTCAAGCTCAAAAGTCTTATTAAAATCAGGAAGTTGGAGTAAAGGAGCATGTGTCAACTTATCTTTCAATACCGAGAAGGCTTCTTCCTGTGCGGTACCCCAAAGAAAAGGCACATCTTTCTTTGTAAGCTCATTGAGAGGTGCAGCAATTGTGCTGAAATCTCTCACAAAACGCCTATAGAATCCAGCGAGGCCAAGAAAACTCCTCACTTGTGTGACCGTTTTGGGCTGCGGCCAACTCTCAATAGCTTCAATCTTGGCTTTATCAACTTCAATTCCCTATGGAGTAACAACATAGCCAAGAAAAGATACTCGGTCGGTGCAAAAGGTGCACTTCCCAAGGTTACCAAACAAACGTGCATCACGTAGAGCAATAAAAACAGCACGTAAATGTTCCAAATGTTCTTCCAAAGATCTGCTATAAATCAGTATATCATCAAAATAGACTACCACAAATCGTCCAATGAAAGCACGTAAAACTTCGTTCATTAGTCTCATGAAAGTACTAGGCGCATTAGTTAACCCAAAAGGCATGACTAACCACTCATATAATCCAAACTTAGTTTTAAATGCTGTTTTCCATTCATCCCCCAATTTCATACGACTTTGATGGTATCTACTACGCAAATCAACTTTGGAGAATATTGTAGAGCCACTCAATTCATCAAGCATATCATCTAGCCTAGGAATAGGATGACGATAACGAATAGTAATATTATTAATGCCTCTACAATCAACACACATACGCGATGTACCATCCTTTTTCTGCACTAGAATAATAGGAACAGCACAAGGACTAAGGGATTCGCGTATATAACCTTTGTCGAGAAGCTCTTGTACTTGACGCATAATCTCCTTCGTCTCCTCTGGATTGGTACGGTATGGTGCACGGTTTGGCAGTGAAGCGCCGGGAATTAAGTCAATCTGATGCTCAATCCCTCGAATAGGCGGTAATCCCGGTGGCACGTCTTGTGGAAAAACGTCAGCGAACTCCTGCAAAATGTTAGTGACAGCAGGAGGCAAAGAGGAAGGCACGTCCTCGAATGAAAATAATGCCTCTTTGCACACAAAAGCATAGCAAATAGATTTGCTGAAATCTAGCTCATCAATATCAGATTTGGTGGCAAATAAACATGCACTTTTCAATTTAATTTCAGAAGCAACACTAGATGGTTTATTATTAGGCTTCATTTGTTGCTCAAATTCTTTTGCCACAATCTGATTTTCACTCTTATTCTTCTCCTGTTTTGCTTTATTAGCTCTATTAATATCATCTTTCAAAATGGAATCAGGAGTCATAGGAAGCAAAGTAATATTTTTATCCTTATGAACAAGAGTATAGTGATTGTTTCTACCATGGTGTACAGAATTTTTATCAAATTGCCATGGTCTACCAAGTAATAAGGAACATGCTTGCATAGGTACCACATCACAATCAACATAATCAGCATATGTAGAGATACTAAAATGCACACAAACAGTACATGTTACCTTAACCTTGCCGCTGTTGTTGAACCATTGGATGTAGTAAGGATGTGGATGTGGTCTTGTGGTGAGAGAAAGCTTCTCCACCATCTCCATGCTAGCCAAGTTGTTGCAGCTCCCTCCGTCTATTCTGACGCGCACAGAACGTTCCTTCACAACTCCCTTGGTATGGAACAAATTGTGCCTCTGATTTTGCTCAGCTTGTGTGACCTGCACACTCAAAACACGTTGAGCAACTAAACATTCATACCTGTCAGCGTCTTCAGGAGCCATGTATTGCGTCTCATGATCAGAATCATCTCCACCATGTTCTTCACGTGTAATAAGAGCGAATGTCTCCTCATCATAGTCACTAGCGGACTCATATCCACCATTCGCGGTAGCAATCATCACATGCGGAGATTTGCATTCTCTCGCATAATGACCTCCTCCCTTACAACGACGACAAATAATATCACTTGTGTGCCCTGTTGATGCCCTGGAAGAAGAAGAACTCTGTGCAGGCCCGGCAGGTGCGCTCTTGGCAGATAATGGTGGTTGTGCCTGTTTTCTTGTATCACGACTGGAGGAGGCACCTAATTGAGGTGCTGGTGCAGTTGAAGTAGAAGATGCACGCGGTGTCCATGATGAAGGTCGGCCTGCAGAAAAGTTAGTTCGCCCCAATGCTTGTCGATCCTGCACTTCACGTTCAGCTTTACAAGCAAGATGGAATAAACGAGTGATATTAGTATACTCCTTATAGTCTAGAATGGTCTGAATCTCTCTATTTAATCCACCCAGAAAACGTGCAAGCATAGCTTCATTCTCCTCAACAATACCACATCTAATCATGCCAGTTTGTAATTCCTGATAATATTCTTCTACGGAATTTTTCCCTTGTCTTAAACGCTGCAATTTTTGAAGCAATTCACGTTGATAATATGGTGGAACCCAACGCGTACGCATAGCAGTTTTCAAAGCAGCCCAAGTAGTTGGAATAGGATATAATCTACGATGCTCAGACCACCATACACATGCAAAACTAGTGAAAGCACAAACAGCAGCAGCAACTCGTCTCTCCTCAGGATATTGTAAACATGTAAATCGTTGTTCAGTTTCTAACTCCCAAGTAAGATATATATCAGGAACATATCTACCCTCAAATGGTGGAATATTCAATTTCAGTTTAGGAATATGGACATCATCTCGTACCTGAGGTGGTGGTGCAGGCCTACCATTACGAATATATACCCGAGGTCGACCTGGTGGTGGTGGTGCTGGTGGCTGCACGTAGTTCGGATTTTGATCAACCTCATCCTCATAATCTCCCACATAATCATCATCCTCCTGGGTACCAGCAGCAGCAGTAGCAGGAGCCAAAGAAGCACCAACAGTAGTAGCAGCGGCACCAGAATTTTGTCCTGGCACAATAGGAACACGCTGTGCTCGTCCATACTGATTCGGAAGGGGGCGTAGTTGTTGTTGTTGCAGAGGTGCGACAGGTGCAGCCGGTGGTGGAAGACGCGCAAGCAGTTCATTAAATCTGTTATCGAGCTTTGTTTCGAACGTCTTCTCAAGGCCAGTAATGTTCTCCATGGCCTCTTCAAAATTGTTCAGCACATCTTGCACCTGTTCAGTAATCATTTGCTGAAACTTATCATGAAGCTCCTTGTTCGATAAGTTCTCCCAGTCAATCTCGTCGGCTTGTGATCCTGGCATGGTTAGCAGCAATAGAAACACACAAGAATATGATCCTACAGACTACTAAGAAGTGGTGGTGGTGTATCACAAATCCGTCAAGCAAATCTCAAATTCTTACCAGTTCTTACCCAGCAGCAGGCGGGGATCGGCAACCGTTGTAGTCAAAACTCTCAAAGCTTGGATAGAGCGATTACCAGGGAGAGTCAAACACACGACGTAGATGTATGTGGAGCTGGGAAGGCTTATAGTATGGTAGCAAAAAGGGTCAGCAATAATCAATTCAGAGATGCAAAGTTGAATAAACGCTCAACGACGGTACTGTGCTGGTCCTAGGCTAGACTGTGCTAGAGACGCGAGCCTAGAACACCAACAAAATCACGGCGCGACACGTAAACAAGGGAAAAGCACACTCTGAATTTTTTTTTCGCTCTTTTTTTTGCGCTCTTTTTTTTTTGCGCTGCTTTTTTTTGTTTTTTGCGAAAAATCACTATAATGGCGAGTGTCTCAAAACTCTTCCTAGCTCAAACGAACAGGATGGGCACGAAATTTTTTCGACCAATTTTTTTTTTCGACTGCCCGGACCCAAAAACTGGAAACGGGTCAAAAAAAACTTCCTATAATGGCACCTGTCTCAAAACACTCAGAAACACCTAAAAATAGGATAGCCAGAATTTTTTTTCGAAAAATGCGTTTTTGAAAAATTTTGGGCCTAAACGGAGCGTGGCTACCCGATTCTTTTTTTTTTCCGAAACCTACTCCGGCAAGGAAACACGAATCGGAATCTAGATGGATCTCGAAAACAAACCTAATATGCAAGGAACTCGGATTGGTGGTGGATATATGGTGGTGGTATATGGCAGCGGTGGTGGTAGCGGTGGTAGTATATGGTTATGGTTCGGTGGTGGTATATGGACACGGATTGGTGGTGGTATATGGATACGGATTCGGAGCGGTGGCGGATAAGCGGTGGTGGTAGATGGCAGGGGCGATGATGATGGTGCGGCGGCGGCGTGACAACTTATGACCAGAACTCGAAACTCTAAAAGACTAGACTCTAAGACCTGCAACTAGACACGACGATGCAACCGCAAATTCAACAAAGCAAAACCCTAAAAAGATTATGCAAAGGCTCAGATTGGTTCGGATATGATGAACTAACCCTAATTTTTTTTTGTGGCTTTTTCGTGGACTGTAGGTATGAAGAACAGACTCGATCTAAACTACGAAAAACTGTAAAATCTCACCGAGCAGCCTGGAAATCTGATACCACTTGATAGAGGCGGAGGTGTCCCGTCTTTCGACGAGATGGTGGATTTCGCTTTGGTGGAAGTCGACTTTGACGATCCGACTACGAACGTGCGAGGACGTCGCGCCTTAGCAATCGCTAAACCAACTCCGAGAGGTTATTGACCACGCCGGAGCACAATCAACCTGACCACGAGGGTCTGTTTCCTGCGAGCAAACGAAGAACAAGCAAGAAACTAAGATTGCAATCTGGATATTGCGAATATAAGATGAAAGCTTTATTGATCAAGGTGGGGTTCTGTGACGCCTTTGTCTGGTCGTTGAACACAAACGAAGTACGCGAAGTTGCAGCTATGGCGAACTTTTAATCTAAACAAAACCCAAAGTCTAAACGATGCCCTAAGGGTTGTATATATGGAGGAAGAGGGGGGAATTTCGTGGCCCTTGGTGGAGGGGTCCGAAATCAACCCTATCTCTTGTTTCCCCACACATACGGACTCTAAAAATAGCCTATACTTATGTATTTCGAAATTACATGGGCCTGGCCCAATAATAAGGTGACGCAGCACCTAAAATAGCCTCGGGACGAAATTTATGAAGTGGCATCTTGTATATTTCGTCCAAGGCTTCATGCACCCATTATGGTGGCTTCAAAGTCCTGAAATCATCACTTGTAACTCCGTTCTTGTTCCCTTTGCGCATGCCATCATCTCCATGCTTGTTCTTGCTCCAATGTTCATCCTTCTCCAAGCTAGGCCCTTCATTTGTAAGCAAAACAAATGTATCCAATTTAGGCAGCATCATATTCTCATGAACATTAGAATCATTACCAAGAAACGGAAGTACCTGGTAATTTAGTTGGCGTGCGCGAGCTCTAGTAATTGGTCCAGTATGTATAGCAGCAGGGCCTGTGGGTGTAACAATGGTATTGATGTCCTCATCAAGTGCTACTTGTTGCACCCACCGGAGAGCATCTCAAGTGCTATTCAAATGAAGTTTCCCTAGGAGAAGTCCACCAACAACACTATTGAGTATGAAGGGTTGCTTGCCAGACTCCGCATTGCAATCAACCTTGGCATCAGAAAGTTGATCATTAGAGGTGACTCAAAGTTAATGGTGAAGCAAGTGAACAAGGATTACCAGAGCCCTTTGATGGAGGCATATGTGGATGAAGTGAGGAAGTTGGAAGAGCACTTTGACGGTCTACAGACAGAGCATCTTTCTCGTGCCAAGAACAGCATTGTCGATGACCTGCCGAAGCGTGACACCAAGAAATTACCTGTGGAACCAGGTACCTTTGTACTCCTTCTGAATCAACCTTCAGTTACACCATAAAAAAGGACAAACAAGAGAAGAAATTTGAATTCTGGCGAGTACTTTCTGGCAGAGCTTCCTACAGCCGTCAGAAAGGAGGTTGTCAAAAACAACTCGATGCTTGCCGGTGAGTAGCAGGCTCCAGCAGGACCTGAGGTCCTTGCCGTCGAGACAAGTGCTCCTGCGGTGGAAGATATACCTTTAGTCCTTGTCATTGAGGTAGAGGCTCCGGCATGGGCACAACAGATAGTCCATTACCTACGGACATGTCAACTTCCCGATGAACAAGAAGAAGCTGAGAAAGTAGCCCGCCAATCAAGTATGTATCATTTCTTTGACGCCATTCTTTATAGAAAGATGCCAAAAGGAGTGAAATTGAAGTGTATCTGCCAAGAAGATGGACAAAAGCTGGTGGCAGAGATATATGAAGGGGTGTGCGGCTACCATATCGAGTCATGTGTGCTTGTTGGTCAGGTTTTCCATCAAGGTTTCTATTGGCCGGCAACCCTTCAAGATGAAGTGGTTGTGGTGACAAGATGCAAATTATGTCAGTTCCACGCCAAGAACATTCATCAGCCAGCTCAAGCTCTTCAGACAATTCCTCTCTCCTGGCCCTTCTCGGGCTAGAGGATACACATCCTCGGGCCCTTCCCCCGTGCCATCGGGGGCTTTGAGTTCTTGTACGTAGAAATTAACAAGTTCACAAAATGGCCTGAGGTAGAGCCATTGAGAAAGGTAACAACACAGTCAGCCGCCAAGTTCTTCAAAGGATTAGCTTGCCGTTTTGGTGTGCCCAGGCGGGTGATCACTGACAACGACATGAAGTTCATGAGTTGTGCCTTCATGCAATGCTGTCAAGACCTTAGTAGCAAAATATGTTTTGAGCCAGTTGCCGAGAAGCAACAACCAGGTCCAAAGGGCAAATGCAGAAGTGTTGCGGGGGATCAAGACAAGAACATTTGATAGAAGTGTGGAAGACGTTGGATTAATGAGCTGCCGACTGTTTTTTGGTCAATCAAGACGACACCAAATCGAGCCACCGGTGAGACACCATTCTCCCTAGTCTATGGTGCAGGAGTGTCACGCCCAATATGCGACCCTATCCAAAAGGAACTCGAAGGTCCCACCAAGGATAGACCCGCATATTGAAACGCTTTTGCAAGGTGGATATCATTACATCAACATTACATAATAGATGGGGATACATACAAAAGGCATACAATGCCACACGAATACAACATCATCATACATAAGAGCAACATCCGACTACGGATGAAACACAAACAGAAACTCAAACGACATCCCCCTACTAGCCCACGCTGCCGACCTGGAACGTATCCCCTGATCCAAGAAGAAGCAGAGGAAGAACTCCAAAGTAAGCAAACATCGCTCTCGCGTCATGATCATCGCATAACCTGTACCTGCAACTGTTGTTGAAGTAATCTGTGAGCCACAAGGACTCAGCAATCCCATTACCATGGGTATCAAGACTAGCAAAGCTTAATGGGCAAGGAAGGGGTAAAGTGATGAGGTTGCAGCAGGGACTAAGCATATACGGTGGCTAACATACACAAATAAGAGCGAGAAGAGAAGCAAAGGAACGGTCGTGAAGCTAGCAATAATCAAGAGGTGATCCTGAACTCCTACTTACGTCAAACATAACCCAAAACCGTGTTCACTTCCCGGACTCCACCGAAAAGAGACCATCACGGCTGCACACGTGGTTGATGTGTTTTAATTCGAATCTGGTGTCAAGTTATCTACAACCGGACATTAACAAATTCCCATTGGCCACCTAACCGCGGGCACGACTTTCGAAAGATAATACCCTGCTGATGAGGACATCAATACAATTGTTACACCCACAGCCCCTGCTGCTATACATACTGGACCAATTACTAGAGCTCGTGCACGCCAACTAAATTACCAGGTACTTTCGTTTCTTGGTAATGATTCTAATGTTCATGAGAATATGATGCTGCCTAAATTGGATACATTTGTTTTGCTTACAAATGAAGGGCCTAGCTTGGAGAAGGATGAACATTGGAGCAAGAACAAGCATGGAGATGATGGCATGCGCAAGGGAAACAAGAACGGAGTTACAAGTGATGATTTCAGGACGTTGAAGCCACCATAATGGGTGCATGAAGCCTTGGACGAAATATACAAGACGCCACTTCATAAATTTCGTCCCGAGGCTATTTTAGGTGCTGCGTTACCTTATTATTGGGCCAGGCCCATGTAATTTCGAAATACATAAGTATAGGCTATTTTTAGAGTCCGTATGTGTGGGGAAACAAGAGATAGGGTTGATTTCGGACCCCTCCACCAAGGGCCACGAAATTCCCCCCCTCTTCCTCCATATATACAGCCCTTAGGGCATCGTTTAGACTTTGGGTTTTGTTTAGATTAAAAGTTCGCCATAGCTGCAACTTCGCGTACTTCGTTTGTGTTCAACGACCAGACAAAGGCGTCACAGAACCCCACCTTGATCAATAAAGCTTTCATCTTATATTCGCAATATCCAGATTGCAATCTTAGTTTCTTGCTTGTTCTTCGTTTGCTCGCAGGAAACAGACCTTCGTGGTCAGGTTGATCGTGCTCCGGCGTGGTCAATAACCTCTCGGAGTTGGTTTAGCGATTGCTAAGGCGCGACGTCCTCGCACGTTCGTAGTCGGATCGTCAAAGTCGACTTCCACCAAAGCGAAATCCACCATCTCATCGAAAGACGGGACACCTTAGCCTCTATCAAGTGGTATCAGATTTCCAGGTTGCTCGGTGAGATTTTACAGTTTTTTGTAGTTTAGATCGAGTCTGTTCTTCATACCTACAGTCCACGAAAAAGCCACAAAAAAAATTAGGGTTAGTTCATCATATCCGAACCAATCTGAGCCTTTGCATAATCTTTTTAGGGTTTTGCTTTGTTGAATTTGCGGTTGCATCGTCGTGTCTAGTTGCTGGTCTTAGAGTCTAGTCTTTTAGAGTTTCGAGTTCTGGTCATAAGTTGTCACGCCGCCGCCGCACCATCATCATCACCCCTGCCATCTACCACCACCGCTTATCCGCCACCGCTTCGAATCCGTATCCATATACCACCACAACTGTCATATACCACCACCGCTGCCATCTACCACCATATATCCACCACTAATCCGAGTTCTTGTCATATTAGGTTTGTTTTCGAGATCCCTCTAGATTCCGATTCGTGTTTCCTTGCCGGAGTAGGTTTCGGAAAAAAAAAAAGAGTCGGGTAGCCACGCTCCGTTTAGGCCCAAAATTTTTCGAAAACGCATTTTTCGAAAAAATTTCTGGCTATCCTATTTTTAGGTGTTTCTGAGTGTTTTGAGACAGGTGCCATTATAGGAAGTTTTTTTTGACCCGTTTCCAGTTTTTGGGTCCGGGCAGTCAAAAAAAAAAAATTGGTCAAAAAAATTTCGTGCCCATCCTGTCAGTTTGAGCTAAGAAGAGTTTTGAGACACTCGCCATTATAGTGATTTTTCGCAAAAAAAAAAACAGCGCAAAAAAAAAGAGCGCAAAAAAAAAGAGCGAAAAAAAAAATTCCAGAGTGTGCGTTTCCCTTGTTTACGTGCCGCGCCGTGATTTTGTTAGTGTTCTAGGCTCGCGTCTCTAGCACAGTCTAGCCTAGGACCAGCACAGTACCGTCGTTGAGCGTTTATTCAACTTTGCATCTCTGAATTGATTATTGCTGACCCTTTTTGCTACCATATTATAAGCCTTTCCAGCTCCACATACATCTACGTCGTGCGTTTGACTCTCCCTGGTAATCGCTCTATCCAAGCTTTGAGAGTTTTTGACTACAACGGTTGCCGATCACCGCCTGCTGCTGGGTAGGAACTGGTAAGAATTTGAGATTTGCTTGACGGATTTGTGACACCCACCACCACCACTTGTTCGTAGTCTGTAGGATCATATTCTTGTGTGTTTCTATTGCTGCTAACCATGCCAGGATCACAAGCCGACGAGATTGACTGGGAGAATTTATCGAACAAGGAGCTTCATGATAAGTTTCAGCAAATGATGACTGAACAGGTGCAAGATGTGCTGAACAATTTTGAAGAGGCCATGGAGAAGATCACTGGCTTTGAGAAGACGTTCGAAACAAAGCTCGATAACAAGTTTAATGAATTGCTCGCGCGTCTTCCACCACCACCACTCGCTGCAGCTAACGCACCTCTCCAACAACAACAACAACGACTACCTCCACGTCGCGAAGCAGACCTCCGCCGAGCAAGCCGTGTTCCTCTTGCGTTTGGCCAAACTGTTGGTGCTGCTGCTGATACTTCTGTGGCTCCTGCTGCTGATGCGGAGGAGGATGATTATGTGGGAGATTATGAGGATGAGGTTGATCAAAATCAACACTACGTGCAGCCACCTGTACCACCACCAGCAGGTCGACCTCAGGTATATATTCGTAATGGTAGGCCTGCAACGCCACCTCAGGTACGAGATGATGTCCATATTCCTAAACTGAAATTGAATATTCCACCATTTGAGGGTAGATATGTTCCTGATATATATCTTACTTGGGAGTTAGAAACTGAACAACGATTTACATGTTTACAATATCCTGAGGAGAGACGAGTTGCTGCTGCCGTTTGTGCTTTCACTAGTTTTGCATGTGTATGGTGGTCTGAACATTGTAGATTATATCCTATTCCAACTACTTGGGCTGCTTTGAAAACTGCTATGCGTACGCGTTGGGTTCCACCATATTATCAACGTGAATTGCTTCAAAAATTGCAGCGTTTAAGACAAGGGAAAAATTCTGTAGAAGAATATTATCAGGAATTACAAACTGGCATGATTAGATGTGGTATTGTTGAGGAGAATGAAGCTATGCTTGCACGTTTTCTGGGTGGATTAAATAGAGAGATTCAGACCATTCTAGACTATAAGGAGTATACTAATATCACTCGTTTATTCCATCTTGCTTGTAAAGCTGAACGTGAAGTGCAGGATCGACAAGCATTGGCGCGAACTAACTTTTCTGCAGGCCGACCTTCCTCATGGACGCCGTGTGCATCTTCTACGTACTGTTCGTGTGCATTTTAGTATCTCTACATATGCTGATTATGTTGATTGTGATGTGGTACCTATGCAAGCATGTTCCTTATTACTTGGTAGACCATGGCAATTTGATAAAAATTCTGTACACCATGGTAGAAACAATCACTATACTCTTGTTCATAAGGATAAAAATATTACTTTGCTTCCTATGACTCCTGATTCCATTTTGAAAGATGATATTAATAGAGCTAATAAAGCACAACAGGAGAAGAATAAGAGTGAAAATCAGATTGTGGCAAAAGAATTTGAGCAACAAATGAAGCCTAATAATAAACCATCTAGTGTTGCTTCTGAAATTAAATTGAAAAGTGCATGTTTATTTGCCACCAAATCTGATATTGATGAGCTAGATTTCAGCAAATCTGTTTGCTATGCTTTTGTGTGCAAAGAGGCATTATTTTCATTCGAGGACGTGCCTTCCTCTTTGCCTCCTGCTGTCACTAACATTTTGCAGGAGTTCGCTGACGTTTTTCCACAGGACGTGCCACCGGGATTACCGCCTATTCGAGGGATTGAGCATCAGATCGACTTAATTCCCGGTGCTTCACTGCCAAACCGTGCACCATACCGTACCAATCCAGAGGAGACGAAGGAGATTATGCGTCAAGTACAAGAGCTTCTCGACAAAGGTTATATACGCGAATCCCTTAGTCCTTGTGCTGTTCCTATTATTCTAGTGCCGAAAAAGGATGGTACATCACGTATGTGTGTTGATTGTAGAGGCATTAATAATATTACTATTCGTTATCGTCATCCTATTCCTAGGCTAGATGATATGCTTGATGAATTGAGTGGCTCTACAGTATTCTCCAAAGTTGATTTGCGTAGTGGCTACCATCAAATTCGTATGAAATTGGGAGATGAATGGAAAACAGCATTTAAAACTAAGTTTGGATGGGTTGGCTATATATGGTAGCAAAAGATTAGCAATAATCAATTCAAAGATGCAATGTTGAATAAACGCTCAATGACGGTACTGTGCTGGTCCTAGGCTAGACCGGACTAGAGACGCGAGCCTAGAACACTAATAAGGTCACGACGTAGCACAACTAGCACCAATGAAGGATACTAAGTAGCTCTTGACAGCAAGATATAAGTGAAGATCACAACGGCAGTGAAGATAATGATGAAAAACAACTGCCAAGCAGGATATATAACAACTCTCTCTTCAACTTTCCTCTTGAAAAGTTTGCTACTAACTCAAGCTTTCCAATGCAAAAAGAATCACTCAATTCTGAATTGATATGAGGAGTCAAAGAATTTTAAATCTGGCCTGAAAAATTGGAACAAGTTGTGTTCACGAACTTCGGAGAGCAAAAAGACCTATTTAGAAGACGATTTTGAGGTGTCAAATATTGAACAAGCTTCTGCAACTATTTACATGTGGCTCGTCGCTAGTTTCAATTTGAGTACTCATGGAGCCAAAACGGACTTCATATGAGGAAGATACACCTGTTTTACTGAACAGTGCACAAAACAGATTCCAATCCGAATTCAGGTACGAGATTGATTCTAGATAGATCCAATTTTTTTTCTTCTCTCTTTTTTTTCTCACGCTTTTTTTTTCTTTTTCTTCTCTCTCTTTTTCTTTTTTTTCCTTTTTTCTCTTTTTTTTTCTCTATCTTTTTTTTTCAAGACAAACTAGATAAGATGCAGATTGGATCAGGCGAAGATGTGAATGACCTCAACTATGATTATGACAATGAACAGTGCGTAGCACGTGGTGGAAATTAATAGATGGGATGGTGGACAGCGGAAGGGATAATGATGCAGCGGCGGCGTGACTAATGTGAACAGAACTCGAAACTCTAAAGGAACTAGACGCTAAGACCAGCAACTTACACGACGATGCAACCGATAATTCAACTATGCAAGCAATGAAAAGAAAATTGCAAAGGCTCAGACTGGCTTGGACCAAGGATGAATAGATCTAATTCTTTTTTGTGGCTTTTTCTTGGACAATAGGTAAGAAAATAAATCTAATCTAGGAAAACTGGAAATTCTCACCGAGCAACCTGAAAACTGATACCACGTGCATCTTCTACTTCAACTGCACCAGCACCTCCATCCGGTGCCACCTCCAGCCGTGATTCAAGAAAACAGGCACAACCACCATTATCTGCCAAGAGCGCACCTGCGGGGCCTGCACAGCGTTCTTCTTCTTCCATGGCATCAACAGGGCACACAAGTGATATTATTTGTCGTCGTTGTAAGGGAGGAGGTCATTATGCGAGAGAATGCAAATCTCCGCGTGTGATGATTGCTACCGCGGATGGTGGATATGAGTCCGCTAGTGACTATGATGAGGAGACTTTGGCTCTTATTACACGTGAAGAACATGGTGGAGATGATTCTGATCATGAGACGCAATACATGGCTCCTGAAGACGCTGACAGGTATGAATGTTTAGTTGCTCAACGTGTTTTGAGTGTGCAGGTCACACAAGCTGAGCAAAATCAGAGGCACAATTTGTTCCATACCAAGGGAGTTGTGAAGGAACGTTCTGTGCGCGTCATCATAGACGGAGAGAGCTGCAACAACTTGGCTAGCATGGAGATGGTGGAGAAGCTTTCTCTCACCACAAGACCACATCCCCATCCTTACTACATCCAATGGTTCAACAACAGCGGCAAGGTTAAGGTAACATGTACTGTTCGTGTGCATTTTAGTATCTCTACATATGCTAATTATGTTGATTGTGATGTGGTACCTATGCAAGCATGTTCCTTATTACTTGGTAGACCATGGCAATT
The DNA here is from genome assembly GCF_018294505.1 of Triticum aestivum. Taxonomy (NCBI): domain Eukaryota; kingdom Viridiplantae; phylum Streptophyta; class Magnoliopsida; order Poales; family Poaceae; genus Triticum; species Triticum aestivum. The sequence continues at coordinate 32,590 of NW_025228316.1, read as the reverse complement.
TGATAAAAATTCTGTACACCATGGTAGAAACAATCACTATACTCTTGTTCATAAGGATAAAAATATTACTTTGCTTCCTATGACTCCTGATTCCATTTTGAAAGATGATATTAATAGAGCTAATAAAGCACAACAGGAGAAGAATAAGAGTGAAAATCAGATTGTGGCAAAAGAATTTGAGCAACAAATGAAGCCTAATAATAAACCATCTAGTGTTGCTTCTGAAATTAAATTGAAAAGTGCATGTTTATTTGCCACCAAATCTGATATTGATGAGCTAGATTTCAGCAAATCTGTTTGCTATGCTTTTGTGTGCAAAGAGGCATTATTTTCATTCGAGGACGTGCCTTCCTCTTTGCCTCCTGCTGTCACTAACATTTTGCAGGAGTTCGCTGACGTTTTTCCACAAGACGTGCCACCGGGATTACCGCCTATTCGAGGGATTGAGCATCAGATCGACTTAATTCCCGGTGCTTCACTGCCAAACCATGCACCATACCGTACCAATCCAGAGGAGACAAAGGAGATTATGCGTCAAGTACAAGAGCTTCTCGACAAAGGTTATATACGCGAATCCCTTAGTCCTTGTGCTGTTCCTATTATTCTAGTGCCGAAAAAGGATGGTACATCACGTATGTGTGTTGATTGTAGAGGCATTAATAATATTACTATTCGTTATCGTCATCCTATTCCTAGGCTAGATGATATGCTTGATGAATTGAGTGGCTCTACAGTATTCTCCAAAGTTGATTTGCGTAGTGGCTACCATCAAATTCGTATGAAATTGGGAGATGAATGGAAAACAGCATTTAAAACTAAGTTTGGATTATATGAGTGGTTAGTCATGCCTTTTGGGTTAACTAATGCACCTAGTACTTTCATGAGATTAATGAACGAAGTTTTACGTGCTTTCATTGGACGATTTGTGGTAGTTTACTTTGATGACATATTGATTTATAGCAGATCTTTGGAGGAACATTTGGAACATTTACGTGCTGTTTTTATTGCTCTACGTGATGCACATTTGTTTGGTAACCTTGGGAAGTGCACCTTTTGCACCGACCGAGTATCTTTTCTTGGCTATGTTGTTACTCCACAGGGAATTGAAGTTGATAAAGCCAAGATTGAAGCTATTGAGAGTTGGCCGCAGCCCAAAACGGTCACACAAGTGAGGAGTTTTCTTGGCCTCGCTGGATTCTATAGGCGTTTTGTGAGAGATTTCAGCACCATTGCTGCACCTCTCAATGAGCTTACAAAGAAAGATGTGCCTTTTCTTTGGGGTACCGCACAGGAAGAAGCCTTCACGGTATTGAAAGATAAGTTGTGATGAGGACATGACTACCTTGGATATGACCAAAAATATTGCATATATGCATATTTGTCAGGTGATTTCTAGTGCAAACTATTCAATAATCTATTTATGTTATCCAGAACAAAAATACTTCACACACTTTTGTGTTTTGTCTAATTGCAGGTGTATGGGACATTTGTACAATCCACATATGAAGATAAGGAAGAAAGAGATGTTTATTTGCTGTCCAAAAAGTTCTCTCACGTCACTTTTGGGCCAAGAGAAGATAGAGTCCAAGTCTCTCACGTTCTGGATTCAGATTCGGACTGCACAGACATACCTGACTCAAAACGCACACAAGTTTTTCATACGGACTCCGAATTGGGTGATTTTTTTTGTTGGAAACTAGATTTCGTGCACTTTCCAACCCAATTGGAATCACCTTCAAATTCGTCCGGAGCGTTGAGTTGTGGACGAAACAATCTGATGCTGCAGCAGAATCCGAGTCAAACTACAAGTCCAAAGGTGTTACATCACCTCCACTTGGGCCCATTGGCCTTGTACGACCTAGATTTAGTTTTAGGCTGCCTTGGGACGTCCTCCCACCTCCTTGGCCGCCACCCCTTGCTCCTATATAAGTAGATCCATCTAGTAGCTTTTCCTGGGGTTTTGTTTAGATTAAAAGTTCGCCATAGCTGCAACTTCGCGTACTTCGTTTGTGTTCAACGACCAGACAAAGGCGTCACAGAACCCCACCTTGATCAATAAAGCTTTCATCTTATATTCGCAATATCCAGATTGCAATCTTAGTTTCTTGCTTGTTCTTCGTTTGCTCGCAGGAAACAGACCCTCGTGGTCAGGTTGATCGTGCTCCGGCGTGGTCAATAACCTCTCGGAGTTGGTTTAGCGATTGCTAAGGCGCGACGTCCTCGCACGTTCGTAGTCGGATCGTCAAAGTCGACTTCCACCAAAGCGAAATCCACCATCTCATCGAAAGACGGGACACCTTTGCCTCTATCACCGCTAGTAACTATGATGAGGAGACTTTGGCTCTTATTACACGTGAAGAACATGGTGGAGATGATTCTGATCATGAGACGCAATACATGGCTCTTGAAGACGCTGACAGGTATGAATGTTTAGTTGCTCAACGTGTTTTGAGTGTGCAGGTCACACAAGCTGAGCAAAATCAGAGGCACAATTTGTTCCATACCAAGGGAGTTGTGAAGGAACGTTCTGTGCGCGTCATCATAGACGGAGGGAGCTGCAACAACTTGGCTAGCATGGAGATGGTGGAGAAGCTTTCTCTCACCACAAGACCACATCCACATCCTTACTACATCCAATGGTTCAACAACAGCGGCAAGGTTAAGGTAACACGTACTGTTCGTGTGCATTTTAGTATCTCTACATATGCTGATTATGTTGATTGTGATGTGGTACCTATGCAAGCATGTTCCTTATTACTTGGTAGACCATGGCAATTTGATAAAAATTCTGTACACCATGGTAGAAACAATCACTATACTCTTGTTCATAAGGATAAAAATATTACTTTGCTTCCTATGACCCCTGAATCCATTTCGAAAGATGATATTAATAGAGCTAATAAAGCACAACAGGAGAAGAATAAGAGTGAAAATCAGATTGTGGCAAAAGAATTTGAGCAACAAATGAAGCCTAATAATAAACCATCTAGTGTTGCTTCTGAAATTAAATTGAAAAGTGCATGTTTATTTGCCACCAAATCTGATATTGATGAGCTAGATTTCAGCAAATCTGTTTGCTATGCTTTTGTGTGCAAAGAGGCATTATTTTCATTCGAGGACGTGCCTTCCTCTTTGCCTCCTGCTGTCACTAACATTTTGCAGGAGTTCGCTGACGTTTTTCCACAAGACGTGCCACCGGGATTACCGCCTATTCGAGGGATTGAGCATCAGATCGACTTAATTCCCGGTGCTTCACTGCCAAACCGTGCACCATACCGTACCAATCCAGAGGAGACGAAGGAGATTATGCGTCAAGTACAAGAGCTTCTCGACAAAGGTTATATACGCGAATCCCTTAGTCCTTGTGCTGTTCCTATTATTCTAGTGCCGAAAAAGGATGGTACATCACGTATGTGTGTTGATTGTAGAGGCATTAATAATATTACTATTCGTTATCGTCATCCTATTCCTAGGCTAGATGATATGCTTGATGAATTGAGTGGCTCTACAGTATTCTCCAAAGTTGATTTGCGTAGTGGCTACCATCAAATTCGTATGAAATTGGGAGCTGAATGGAAAACAGCATTTAAAACTAAGTTTGGATTATATGAGTGGTTAGTCATGCCTTTTGGGTTAACTAATGCACCTAGTACTTTCATGAGATTAATGAACGAAGTTTTACGTGCTTTCATTGGACGATTTGTGGTAGTTTACTTTGATGACATATTGATTTATAGCAGATCTTTGGAGGAACATTTGGAACATTTACGTGCTGTTTTTATTGCTCTACGTGATGCACGTTTGTTTGGTAACCTTGGGAAGTGCACCTTTTGCACCGACCGAGTATCTTTTCTTGGCTATGTTGTTACTCCACAGGGAATTGAAGTTGATAAAGCCAAGATTGAAGCTATTGAGAGTTGGCCGCAGCCCAAAACGGTCACACAAGTGAGGAGTTTTCTTGGCCTCGCTGGATTCTATAGGCGTTTTGTGAGAGATTTCAGCACCATTGCTGCACCTCTCAATGAGCTTACAAAAAAGATGTGCCTTTTCTTTGGGGTACCGCACAGGAAGAAGCCTTCACGGTATTGAAAGATAAGTTGACACATGCTCCTTTACTCCAACTTCCTGATTTTAATAAGACTTCTGAGCTTGAATGTGATGCTAGTGGAATTGGATTAGGGGGTGTGTTATTACAAGATGGCAAACCTGTTGCATACTTTTCTGAAAAATTGAGTGGGCCTAGTCTGAATTATTCTACTTATGATAAAGAATTATATGCTCTTGTTCGGACTTTAGAAACATGGCAACATTATTTATGGCCCAAAGAATTTGTTATACATTCTGATCATGAATCATTGAAACATATTAAAAGTCAAGCTAAACTGAATCGTAGACATGCTAAATGGGTTGAATTCATTGAGACTTTCCCTTATGTCATTAAACACAAGAAGGGAAAAGAAAATGTTATTGCTGATGCTTTGTCTCGTCGCTATACTATGCTTTCACAACTTGACTTCAAAATATTTGGTTTGGAGACCATCAAAGATCAATATGTGCATGATGCTGATTTTAAAGATGTAATGCATAATTGTA
>NW_025228316.1:0-26096 GCF_018294505.1 Triticum aestivum | reverse complement strand
CACCAAAGCGAAATCCACCATCTCATCGAAAGACGGGACACCTTAGCCTCTATCACCTGCAGGGGTGTCCCAACTTAGCCCATGATAAGCTCTCGCGATCAACGAAGGATATACTGATAGAGGCGGGGTGTCCCGATCTTTCGATGAGATGTTGGGTATCGCTTTGGTGGAAGTCGACTTTGACGATCCGACTACGAACGTGCGAGGACGTCGCGCCTTAGCAATCGCTAAACCAACTCCGAGAGGTTATTAACCACGCCGTAACACGATCAACCTGACCACGTGGGTCTGTTTCCTGCGAGCAAACGAAGAACAAGCAAGAAACCGAGATTGCAATCTGGATATTGTGAATATAAGATGAAAGCTTTATTGATCAAGGTGGGGTTCTGTGCCGCCTTTGTCTGGTCGTTGAACACAAACGAAGTACGCGAAGTTGCAGCTATGGCGAACTTTAATCTAATGAAAACTCGAAGTCTGAACGGTGCCCTAAGGGCTGTATATATGGAGGAAGAGAGGGGGAATTTCGTGGCCCTTGGTGGAGGGGTCCGAAATCAACCCTATCTCTTGTTTCCCCACACATACGGACTCTAAAAATGGCCTATAATTATGTATTTCGAAATTACATGGGCCTGACCCAATAAAAAGGTGACGCAGCACCTATAATAGCCTCTGGACGAAATTTATGAAGTGACATCTTGTATATTTCGTCCAAGGCTTCATGCACTCGTTATGGTGGCTTCAAAGACCTGAAATCATCACTTGTAACTCCGTTGTTGTTCCCCTTGCGCATGCCATCATCTCCATGCTTGTTCTTGCTCCAATGTTCATCCTTCTCCAAGCGCCCTTCATTTGTAAGCAAAACAAATGTATCCAATTTAGGCAGCATCATATTCTCATGAACATTAGAATCATTACCAAGAAACGAAAGTACCTGGTAATTTAGTTGGCGTGCGCGAGCTCTAGTAACTGGTCCAGTATGTATAGCAGCAGGGGCTGTGGGTGTAACAATTGTATTAATGTCCTCATCATCCTCCCCTTCTTGAAATGAAGTCGTCCTCGACAGAAGCTCATCTTCCTCACCCAAATAAGGCTTCAAATCTGCAATGTTAAAAGTGAGACTAACCCCAAAATCTGCAGGCAGCTCAAGTTTATATGCGTTATCATTTATTTTCTCTAACACCTTAAAGGGACCATCAGCACGTGGCATGAGCTTTGATCTGCGCAAATCAGGAAATCTATCCTTACGCAAATGTAACCAAACAAGATCTCCAGGTGCAAACACAACATGTTTTCTACCCTTATTTCCAACATGTTTTAAAATCAAGTTTTAAAACAAGATCATACGCTCAATGTTTTCCTTAATTAACTCATGCATTGTTAAAATCAATTCAACACGTTGTTTAGCATCAAAATTAACCTTCTCCGAAGATGGAAGAGGCAACAAATCAATAGGTGCACGAGGTAGGAAACCATACACAACTTCAAAATGGCACATCTTAGTAGTAGAATGCAATGAACGATTATAAGCAAATTCAATATGAGGCAAGCATTCCTCCCACATTTTCTTATTATTCTTCAAAACAGCCCTAAGCATAGTAGACAACGTTCTATTGACTACTTCAGTTTGTCCATCAGTTTGGGGGTGACAAGTAGTACTAAAAAGCAGTTTAGTCCCCAACTTAGCCCATAAACATCTCCAAAAGTGGCTAAGAAATTTAGTATCACGATCTGAAACAATAGTATTTGGCACACCATGCAAGCGAATAATTTCACGAAAGAACAAATCAGCAACATTAACAGCATCATCGCTTTTATGACATGGTATAAAGTGTGCCATTTTCGAGAATCTATCCACGACAACAAATATGCTATCCCTCCCCTTCTTTGTTCGAGGTAAACCTAAAATAAAGTCCATAGATATATCCTCCCAAGGAACACTAGGTACAGGCAAAGGCATATATAAACCATGAGGATTGAGTCGTGACTTAGCTTTTTGACATGTAGTGCAGCGAGCAATAAAACGCTCAACATCCTGATGAGGACATGACTACCTTGGATATGACCAAAAATATTGCATATATGCATATTTGTCAGGTGATTTCTAGTGCAAACTATTCAATAATCTATTTATGTTATCCAGAACAAAAATACTTCACACACTTTTGTGTTTTGTCTAATTGCAGGTGTATGGGACATTTGTACAATCCACATATGAAGATAAGGAAGAAAGAGATGTTTATTTGCTGTCCAAAAAGTTCTCTCACGTCACTTTTGGCCCAAGAGAAGATAGAGTCCAAGTCTCTCACGTTCTGGATTTAGATTCGGACTGCACAGACACACTTGACTCAAAACGCACACAAGTTTTTCATACGGACTCCGAATTGGGTGATTCTTTTTTTGTTGGAAACTATATTTCGTGCACTTTCCAACCCAATTGGAATCACCTTCAAATTCATCCGGAGCGTGGAGCTGTGGACGAAACAATCTGATGCTGCAGCAGAATCCGAGTCAAACTACAAGTCCAAAGGTGTTACATCACCTCCACTTGGGCCCATTGGCCTTGTACGACCTAGATTTAGTTTTAGGCTGCCTTGGGACGTCCTCCCACCTCCTTGGCCGCCACCCCTTGCTCCTATAAAGTAGATCCATCTAGTAGCTTTTCCTTGGGATTTGTTTAGTTAAAAGTTAGCCATTGCAACTTCGTGTACTTCGTTTGTGTCCAACGACCAGACCAAGACCGCTTACGGATCCCCACCATTATCAATACCTCATATATATTTGCAATATTCAGATTGCTTTATCATATTCTTGCTCGTTCTTCGATTGCTTGCAGGAATAGACCTTCGTGGTCAGGCTGACCGTGCTTCCGGCATCGTCAGTAACCTCAGGAGATTGGTTTAGCGATTGCTAAGGCGCAACGTCATGCACGTTTGTAGTCGGATCGTCAAAGTCGTCTCCACCAAATCGATAGTTATCATCTCATCGAAAGATCGGGACACCTTTGCCTCTATCAAGTGGTATCAGTTTTCAGGTTGCTCGGTAAGAATTTCCAGTTTTTCCTAGATTAGATTTATTTTCTTACCTATTGTCCAAGAAAAAGCCACAAAACAAAAGTTAGATCTATTCATCCTTTGTCCTAACCAGACTGAGCCTTTGCAATTTTCTTTTCATTGTTTGCATTATTGAATTATCGGTTGCATCGCCGTGTCGAGTTGCTGGTCTTAGTGTCTAGTTCCTTTAGAGTTTTGAGTTCTGTTCACATTAGTCACGCAGCCGCTGCATCATTATCCCATCCGCTGTCCACCATCCCATCCACCAATTTCCACCACGTGCTACGCATTGTTTATTGTCATAATCATAGTTGAGGTCACTCACATCTTCGCCAGATCGAATCTGCATCTTATCTAGTTTGTCTTGGTAAGAGGGAGAAAAAGAAGATAAAGAAAAAAAAAGAAAAAAAGGAAAGAAAAAAAAGAAAAAGAGGGAGAAGAAAAAGAAAAAAAAAGCGTGAGAAAAAAAAGAGAGAATAAAAAAAATTGGATCTATCTAGAATCAATCTCATACCTGAATTTGGATTGGAATCTGTTTTGCGCACTGTTCAGTAAAACAGGTGTATCTTCCTCATACGAAGTCCGTTTTGGCTCCGTGAGTACTCAAATTGAAGATAGCGACGAGCCTCATCTAAATAGTTGCAGAAGCTAGTTCAATATTTGACACCTCAAAATCGGCTTCTAAATAGGTCTTTTTGCCCTCCGAAGTTCGTGAACACAGCTTGTTCCAATTTTTCAGGCCAGTTTTAGAATTCTTTGACTCCTCATATCAACTCGGAATTGAGTGATTCTTTTTGCATTGGAAAGCTTGAGTTAGTAGCATTCTTTGAAAGAATTTATCAGAAAATTGTCTCAAACTTTTCAAGAGGAAAGTTGGAGAGAGAGTTGTTGTATATCCTGCTTGGCAGTTGTTTTTCATCATTATCTTCACTGTCGTTGTGATCTTCACTTATATCTTGCTGTCAAGAGCTACTTAGTATCCTTCATTGATGCTAGTTGTGCTACGCCGCGACCTCATTAGTGTTCTAGGCTCGCGTCTCTAGTCCGGTCTAGCCTAGAACCAGCACAGTACCGTCGTTGAGCGTTTATTCAACATTGCATCTTTGAATTGATTATTGCTAATCTTTTGCTACCATATATAGCCAACCCAGCTCCACATATTTCTACACCGTGTATACGTACGCTCCCCTGGCAATCGCTTTACTCAATATTCAGAGTTACTTGACACCGCTGGTTGCCGATCACCGCCTGCTGCATGGTAAGAACTTGTAAGACATTGATATTTGCTTTACTGTGAGCGTTTTACCACCACATCCTAGTAGTCATAGGAACATTATTTTTGGGTTTTGTTTCTTGTTCTACTAATCATGACAGGATCCAGAGTCAATTCATGGGCTTTGTCTATCGCGGGAGACGTGCCACCACCTTTGCAAATACCACAACCGTCACGAGAGGTGCACAAACATCCAAATGCACATGACCAGGTTAATGTATCTATACCACCATTTAATGGCCGTTTTAAACATGCTTTATATATTGAATGGGAGTTCGACATAAAAAATATATTTGCTTCCCATAATTTCGATGAACATAAAAAGGTTAAGGTTGCGGTTGCTTCTTTCACTGGTTATGCTTTGGTTTGGTGGAGTGAATATTGTCGGTTACACCCTGATTATATACCTACTACTTGGGATGATTTGAAACTTGCCATGCGACATACTTTCGTCCCTGCTTATTATACTCGTGACATGATTAAGAAGTTGCAACACTTAAAACAAGGTAGTGAAACTGTAACAAAATATTATGATGATTTACAAACTACCTTGTTGCATTCCACTTTAGAAGAATGTGAATATGATTTTATGGATAGATTTTGGGGATGATTAAACCGTGATATTCAAGAGATACTAATTCATGAAGAGTGTTATCCTATGGACCATTTGTTTCATCTTGCTTGCAAAGCTGAACAGGAAATAAAACGACGTGTTGGCCACGAGGAGAACAAGCGCACGGTGCACATTCCAAGAGTTGATATGATTGTTCCTTCAACTACTAGGCATACTATGACAACCACATCCGTTGTTGTCAAGACTACATCACCTCCACCATGTGACACATCGTCCCCGAGAGTGGCTACATCATCTGAGTTGATCATAAGAGGTAATGACAAAGGTACTGATCTTCCATCTCTACATGAGAATGATGAATGCCTTGTCAATTTGAATGCACCATCTGATGAGCTACCCACTACTTTGATCACACCACCTATTTTAGAGGACTACATTGATAATTTGACTTTGCCATGTGATCAAACAACTGAAATACCAACAATTTTGAGTGCACCCATTGAATTAACTATTGATGCAAAAGAACCAATGTTTAATCATTTTGATATGACCTCTAATCTTGGTGATGATTCTGTGTTGAATGACTTATTGCATGTTTGCTTATTTAAGCATGTTGTAGCATGTAAATTTGATGCAAGTAAGGTTTATTCACCAATGTTGGGATGTGATAGAGGCAAATGTGTCCCGTCTTTCGATGAGATGATGGATATCGCTTTGGTGGAAGTCGACTTTGACGATCCGACTACGAACGTGCGAGGACGTCGCGCCTTAGCAATCGCTAAACCAACTCCGAGAGGTTATTGACCACGCCGGAGCACGATCAACCTGACCACGAGGGTCTGTTTCCTGCGAGCAAACGAAGAACAAGCAAGAAACTAAGATTGCAATCTGGATATTGCGAATATAAGATGAAAGCTTTATTGATGAAGGTGGGGTTCTGTGACGCCTTTGTCTGGTCGTTGAACACAAACGAAGTACGCGAAGTTGCAGCTATGGCGAACTTTTAATCTAAACAAAACCCAAAGTCTAAACGATGCCCTAAGGGCTGTATATAAGGAGGAAGAGGGGGGAATTTCGTGGCCCTTGGTGGAGGGGTCCGAAATCAACCCTATCTCTTGTTTCCCCACACATACGGACTCTAAAAATAGCCTATACTTATGTATTTCGAAATTACATGGGCCTGGCCCAATAATAAGGTGACGCAGCACCTAAAATAGCCTCGGGAGAAATTTATGAAGTGGCATCTTGTATATTTCGTCCAAGGCTTCATGCACCCATTATGGTGGCTTCAAAGTCCTGAAATCATCACTTGTAACTCCGTTCTTGTTCCCCTTGCGCATGCCATCATCTCCATGCTTGTTCTTGCTCCAATGTTCATCCTTCTCCAAGCTAAGCCCTTCATTTGTAAGCAAAACAAATGTATTCAATTTAGGCAGCATCATATTCTCATGAATATTAGAATCATTACCAAGAAACGAAAGTACCTGGTAATTTAGTTGGCGTGCACGAGCTCTAGTAATTGGTCCAGTATGTATAGCAGCAGGGGCTGTGGGTGTAACAATTGTATTGATGTCCTCATCAGGATGGTTTAATGATGAACATTGTCAATCTTTTGAAATAAATAAGAGCTTCACTTATATGTGCAAACTGAGTTGCAATATTTTCATGCCTTCTACTTCTTGTGCTAATTTTTTGGCTTTAGATTTTATGAACTATGCAAGTTACTCATCTATTCATGTGTCATATATGCAAAAATCAAGTGAAGTAAAAATGGATGACATATACATATACAACATGTACACCTTGTCTCTTTTGTTAGCCACATTTCAGATTAAGCAACGCCGAGGACGGCTTTATTTTCAAGAAGGAGAGGATAATGAGGACATGACTACCTTGGATATGACCAAAAATATTGCATATATGCATATTTGTCAGGTGATTTCTAGTGCAAACTATTCAATAATCTATTTATGTTATCCAGAACAAAAATACTTCACACACTTTTGTGTTTTGTCTAATTGCAGGTGTATGGGACATTTGTACAATCCACATATGAAGATAAGGAAGAAAGAGATGTTTATTTGCTGTCCAAAAAGTTCTCTCACGTCACTTTTGGCCCAAGAGAAGATAGAGTCCAAGTCTCTCACGTTCTGGATTCAGATTCGGACTGCACCGACACACTTGACTCAAAACGCATACAGGTTTTTCATACGGACTCCGAATTGGGTGATTCTTTTTTTGTTGGAAACTAGATTTCGTGCACTTTCCAACCCAATTGGAATCACCTTCAAATTCGTCCGGAGCGTTGAGTTGTGAACGAAACAATCTGATGCTGCAGCAGAATCCGAGTCAAACTACAAGTCCAAAGGTGTTACATCACCTCCACTTGGGCCCATTGGCCTTGTACGACCTAGATTCAGTTTTAGGCTGCCTTGGGACGTCCTCCCACCTCCTTGGCCGCCACCCCTTGCTCCTATATAAGTAGATCCATCTAGTAGCTTTTCCTTGGGATTTGTTTAGTTAAAAGTTAGCCATTGCAACTTCGTGTACTTTGTTTGTGTCCAACGACCAGACCAAGACCGCTTACGGATCCCCACCATTATCAATACCTCATATATATTTGCAATATTCAGATTGCTTTATCATATTCTTGCTCGTTCTTCGATTGCTTGCAGGAATAGACCTTCGTGGTCAGGCTGACCGTGCTTCCGGCATCGTCAGTAACCTCAGGAGATTGGTTTAGCGATTGCTAAGGCGCAACGTCGTGCACGTTTGTAGTCGGATCGTCAAAGTCGTCTCCACCAAATCGATAGTTATCATCTCATCGAAAGATCGGGACACCTTTGCCTCTATCACATCCCGTCTCATCTTTGGCCAAAAGAAATGTGTAGCAAGTACGTCCTCCGTCTTCTTCACGCCAAAGTGTCCCATTAATCCTCCTCCATGCGCCTCCTGCAACAACAAAAGACGAACGGAGCTAGCTGGAATGCATAGCTTGTTAGCACGAAACACAAATCCATCGTTAACAACAAACTTGTTCCACATTCTTCCTTCTTTACAATTCTGCATTACATCTTTAAAATCAGCATCATGCGCATATTGATCTTTGATGGTCTCCAAACCAAATATTTTGAAGTCAAGTTGTGAAAGCATAGTATAGCGACGAGACAATGCATCAGCAATAACATTTTCTTTTCCCTTCTTGTGTTTAATGACATAAGGGAAAGTCTCAATGAATTCAACCCATTTAGCATGTCTACGATTCAGTCTAGTTTGACTTTTAATATGTTTCAAAGATTCATGATCAGAATGTATAACAAATTCTTTGGGCCATAAATAATGTTGCCATGTTTCTAAAGTCCGAACAAGAGCATCTAATTCTTTATCATAAGTAGAATAATTCAGACTAGGCCCACTCAATTTTTCAGAAAAGTATGCAACAGGTTTGCCATCTTGTAATAACACACCTCCTAATCCAATTCCACTAGCATCACATTCAAGCTCAAAAGTCTTATTAAAATCAGGAAGTTGGAGTAAAGGAGCATGTGTCAACTTATCTTTCATTACCGTGAAGGCTTCTTCCTGTGCGGTACCCCAAAGAAAAGGCACATCTTTCTTTGTAAGCTCATTGAGAGGTGCAGCAATGGTGCTGAAATCTCTCACAAAACGCCTATAGAATCCAGCAAGGCCAAGAAAACTCCTCACTTGTGTGACCGTTTTGGGCTGCGGCCAACTCTCAATAGCTTCAATCTTGGCTTTATCAACTTCAATTCCCTGTGGAGTAACAACATAGCCAAGAAAAGATACTCGGTCGGTGCAAAAGGTGCACTTCCCAAGGTTACCAAACAAACGTGCATCACGTAGAGCAATAAAAACAGCACGTAAATGTTCCAAATGTTCTTCCAAAGATCTGCTATAAATCAATATGTCATCAAAGTAAACTACCACAAATCGTCCAATGAAAGCACGTAAAACTTCGTTCATTAATCTCATGAAAGTACTAGGTGCATTAGTTAACCCAAAAGGCATGACTAACCACTCATATAATCCAAACTTAGTTGTGAATGCTGTTTTCCATTCATCTCCCAATTTCATACGAATTTGATGGTATCCACTATGTAAATCAACTTTGGAGAATATTGTAGAGCCACTCAATTCATCAAGCATATCATCTAGCCTAGGAATAGGATGACGATAACGAATAGTAATATTATTAATGCCTCTACAATCAACACACATACGTGATGTACCATCCTTTTTCGGCACTAGAATAATAGGAACAGCACAAGGACTAAGGGATTCGCGTATATAACCTTTGTCGAGAAGCTCTTGTACTTGACGCATAATCTCCTTCGTCTCCTCTGGATTGGTACGGTATGGTGCACGGTTTGGCAGTGAAGCACCGGGAATTAAGTCAATCTGATGCTCAATCCCTCGAATAGGCGGTAATCCCGGTGGCACGTCTTGTGGAAAGACGTCAGCGAACTCCTGCCAAATGTTAGTGACAGCAGGAGGCAAAGAGGAAGGCACGTCCTCGAATGAAAATAATGCCTCTTTGCACACAAAAGCATAGCAAACAGATTTGCTGAAATCTAGCTCATCAATATCAGATTTGGTGGCAAATAAACATGCACTTTTCAATTTAATTTCAGAAGCAACACTAGATGGTTTATTATTAGGCTTCATTTGTTGCTCAAATTCTTTTGCCACAATCTGATTTTCACTCTTATTCGTCTCCTGTTTTGCTTTATTAGCTCTATTAATATCATCTTTCAAAATGGAATCAGGAGTCATAGGAAGCAAAGTAATATTTTTATCCTTATGAACAAGAGTATAGTGATTGTTTCTACCATGGTGTACAGAATTTTTATCAAATTGCCATGGTCTACCAAGTAATAAGGAACATGCTTGCTTAGGTACCACATCACAATCAACATAATCAGCATATGTAGAGATACTAAAATGCACACGAACAGTACGTGTTACCTTAACCTTGCCGCTGTTGTTGAACCATTGGATGTAGTAAGGATGTGGATGTGGTCTTGTGGTGAGAGAAAGCTTCTCCACCATCTCCATGCTAGCCAAGTTGTTGGCAGCTCCCTCCGTCTACGATGACGCGCACAGAACATTCCTTCACAACTCCCTTGGTATGGAACAAATTGTGCCTCTGATTTTGCTCAGCTTGTGTGATCTGCACACTCAAAACACGTTGAGCAACTAAACATTCATACCTGTCAGCGTCTTCAGGAGCCATGTATTGCGTCTCAAGATCAGAATCATCTCCACCATGTTCTTCACGTGTAATAAGAGCCAAAGTCTCCTCATCATAGTCACTAGCGGACTCATATCCACCATCCGCGGTAGCAATCATCACACGCGGAGATTTGCATTCTCTCGCATAATGACCTCATCCCTTACAACGACGACAAATAATATCACTTGTGTGCCCTATTGATGCCATGGAAGAAGAAGAACGTTGTGCAGGCCCCGCAGGTGCGCTCTTGGCAGATAATGGTGGTTGTGCCTGTTTTCTTGTATCACGGCTGGAGGTGGCACCGGATGGAGGTGCTGGTGCAGTTGAATAGAAGATGCACGTGGTGTCCATGATGAAGGTCGTCCTGCAGAAAAGTTAGTTCGCCCCAATGCTTGTCGATCCTGCACTTCACGTTCAGCTTTACAAGCAAGATGGAATAAACGAGTGATATTAGTATACTCCTTATAGTCTAGAATGGTCTGAATCTCTCTATTTAATCCACCCAGAAAACATGCAAGCATAGCTTCATTCTCCTCAACAATACCACATCTAATCATGCCAGTTTGTAATTCCTGGTAATATTCTTCTACAGATTTTTTCCCTTGTCTTAAACGCTGCAATTTTTGAAGCAATTCACGTTGATAATATGGTGGAACCCAACGCGTACGCATAGCAGTTTTCAAAGCAGCCCAAGTAGTTGGAATAGGATATAATCTACAATGTTCAGACCACCATACACATGCAAAACTAGTGAAAGCACAAACAGCAGCAGCAACTCGTCTCTCCTCGGGATATTGTAAACATGTAAATCGTTGTTCAGTTTCTAACTCCCAAGTAAGATATATATCAGGAACATATCTACCCTCAAATGGTGGAATATTCAATTTCAGTTTAGGAATATGGACATCATCTCGTACCTGAGGTGGTGGTGCAGGCCTACCATTACAAATATATACCTGAGGTCGACCTGCTGGTGGTGGTACAGGTGGCTGCACGTAGTGCTGATTTTGATCAACCTCATCCTCATAATCTCCCACATAATCATCCTCCTCTGCATCAGCAGCAGGAGCCACAGAAGTATCAATAGCAGCACCAACAGTTTGGCCAAACGCAAGAGGAACACGGCTTGCTCGGCGGAGGTCTGTTTCGCGACGTGGAGGTAGTCGTTGTTGTTGTTGTTGGAGAGGTGCGTTAGGTGCAGCGGGTGGTGGTGGTGGAAAACGCGCGAGCAATTCATTAAACTTGTTATCGAGCTTTGTTTCGAACGTCTTCTCAAGGCCAGTGATCTTCTCCATGGCCTCTTCAAAATTGTTCAGCACATCTTGCACCTGTTCAGTCATCATTTGCTAAAACTTATCATGAAGCTCCTTGTTTGATAAATTCTCCCAGTCAATCTCGTTGTCTTGTGATCCTGGCATGGTTAGCAGCAATAGAAACACACAAGAATATGATCCTACAGACTATGATAGAGGCAAAGGTGTCCCGTCTTTCGATGAGATGGTGGATTTCGCTTTGGTGGAAGTCGACTTTGACGATCCGACTACGAACGTGCGAGGACGTCGCGCCTTAGCAATCGCTAAACCAACTCCGAGAGGTTATTGACCACGCCGGAGCACGATCAACCTGACCACGAGGGTCTGTTTCCTGCGAGCAAACGAAGAACAAGCAAGAAACTGAGATTGCAATCTGGATATTGCGAATATAAGATGAAAGCTTTATTGATCAAGGTGGGGTTCTGTGACGCCTTTGTCTGGTCGTTGAACACAAACGAAGTACGCGAAGTTGCAGCTATGGCGAACTTTTAATCTAAACAAAACCCAAAGTCTAAACGATGCCCTAAGGGCTGTATATATGGAGGAAGAGGGGGGAATTTCGTGGCCCTTGGTGGAGGGGTCCGAAATCAACCCTATCTCTTGTTTCTCCACACATACGGACTCTAAAAATAGCCTATACTTATGTATTTCGAAATTACATGGGCCTGGCCCAATAATAAGGTGACGCAGCACCTAAAATAGCCTCGGGACGAAATTTATGAAGTGGCATCTTGTATATTTCGTCCAAGGCTTCATGCACCCATTATGGTGGCTTCAAAGTCCTGAAATCATCACTTGTAACTCCGTTCTTGTTCCCCTTGCGCATGCCATCATCTCCATGCTTGTTCTTGCTCCAATGTTCATCCTTCTCCAAGCTAGGCCCTTCATTTGTAAGCAAAACAAATGTATCCAATTTAGGCAGCATCATATTCTCATGAACATTAGAATCATTACCAAGAAACGAAAGTACCTGGTAATTTAGTTGGCGTGCACGAGCTCTAGTAATTGGTCCAGTATGTATAGCAGCAGGGGCTGTGGGTGTAACAATTGTATTGATGTCCTCATCAGGGATTCGCGTATATAACCTTTGTCGAGAAGCTCTTGTACTTGACGCATAATCTCCTTAGTCTCCTCTGGATTGGTACGGTATGGTGCACGGTTTGGCAGTGAAGCACCGGGAATTAAGTCAATCTGATGCTCAATCCCTCGAATAGGCGGTAATCCCGGTGGCACGTCTTGTGGAAAAACGTCAGCGAACTCCTGCAAAATGTTAGTGACAGCAGGAGGCAAAGAGGAAGGCACGTCCTCGAATGAAAATAATGCCTCTTTGCACACAAAAGCATAGCAAACAGATTTGCTGAAATCTAGCTCATCAATATCAGATTTGGTGGCAAATAAACATGCACTTTTCAATTTAATTTCAGAAGCAACACTAGATGGTTTATTATTAGGCTTCATTTGTTGCTCAAATTCTTGTGCCACAATCTGATTTTCACTCTTATTCTTCTCCTGTTGTGCTTTATTAGCTCTATTAATATCATCTTTCAAAATGGAATCAGGAGTCATAGGAAGCAAAGTAATATTTTTATCCTTATGAACAAGAGTATAGTGATTGTTTCTACCATGGTGTACAGAATTTTTATCAAATTGCCATGGTCTACCAAGTAATAAGGAACATGCTTGCATAGGTACCACATCACAATCAACATAATCAGCATATGTAGAGATACTAAAATGCACACGAACAGTACGTGTTACCTTAACCTTGCCGCTGTTGTTGAACCATTGGATGTAGTAAGGATGTGGATGTGGTCTTGTGGTGAGAGAAAGCTTCTCCACCATCTCCATGCTAGCCAAGTTGTTGCAGCTCCCTCCGTCTATTATGACGCGCACAGAACGTTCCTTCACAACTTCCTTGGTATGGAACAAATTGTGCCTCTGATTTTGCTCAGCTTGTGTGATCTGCACACTCAAAACACGTTGAGCAACTAAACATTCATACCTGTCAGCGTCTTCAGGAGCCATGTATTGCGTCTCATGATCAGAATCATCTCCACCATGTTCTTCACGTGTAATAAGAGCCAAAGTCTCCTCATCATAGTCACTAGCAGACTCATATCCACCATCCGCGGTAGCAATCATCACACGCGGAGATTTGCATTCTCTCGCATAATGACCTCCTCCCTTACAACGACGACAAATAATATCACTTGTGTGCCCTGTTGATGCCATGGAAGAAGAAGAACGCTGTGCAGGCCCCGCAGGTGTGCTCTTGGCAGATAATGGTGGTTGTGCCTGTTTTCTTGTATCACGGTTGGAGGTGGCACTGGATGGAGGTGCTGGTGCAGTTGAAGTAGAAGATGCACGTGGTGTCCATGATGAAAGTCGGCCTGCAGAAAAGTTAGTTCGCCCCAATGCTTGTCGATCCTGCACTTCACGTTCAGCTTTACAAGCAAGATGGAATAAACGAGTGATATTAGTATACTCCTTATAGTCTAGAATGGTCTGAATCTCTCTATTTAATCCACCCAGAAAACGTGCAAGCATAGCTTCATTCTCCTCAACAATACCACATCTAATCATGCCAGTTTGTAATTCCTGATAATATTCTTCTACAGAATTTTTCCCTTGTCTTAAACGCTGCAATTTTTGAAGCAATTCACGTTGATAATATGGTGGAACCCAACACGTACGCATAGCAGTTTTCAAAGCAGCCCAAGTAGTTGGAATAGGATATAATCTACAATGTTCAGACCACCATACACATGCAAAACTAGTGAAAGCACAAACAGCAGCAGCAACTCGTCTCTCCTCAGGATATTGTAAACATGTAAATCGTTGTTCAGTTTCTAACTCCCAAGTAAGATATATATCAGGAACATATCTACCCTCAAATGGTGGAATATTCAATTTCAGTTTAGGAATATGGACATCATCTTGTACCTGAGGTGGTGGTGCAGGCCTACCATTACAAATATATACCTGAGGTCGACCTGCTGGTGGTGGTACAGGTGGCTGCACGTAGTGCTGATTTTGATCAACCTCGTCCTCATAATGATGAGGACATCAATACAATTGTTACACCCACAGCCCCTGCTGCTATACATACTGGACCAATTACTAGAGCTCGTGCACGCCAACTAAATTACCAGGTACTTTCGTTTCTTGGTAATGATTCTAATGTTCATGAGAATATGATGCTGCCTAAATTGGATACATTTGTTTTGCTTACAAATGAAGGGCCTAGCCTGGAGAAGGATGAACATTGGAGCAAGAACAAGCATGGAGATGATGGCATGCGCAAGGGAAACAAGAACGGAGTTACAAGTGATGATTTCAGGACTTTGAAGCCACCATAATGGGTGCATGAAGCCTTGGACGAAATATACAAGATGCCACTTCATAAATTTCGTCCCGAGGCTATTTTAGGTGCTGCGTCACCTTATTATTGGGCCAGGCCCATGTAATTTCGAAATACATAAGTATAGGCTATTTTTAGAGTCCGTATGTGTGGGGAAACAAGAGATAGGGTTGATTTCGGACCCCTCCACCAAGGTCCACGAAATTCCCCCCTCTTCCTCCATATATACAGCCCTTAGGGCATCGTTTAGACTTTGGGTTTTGTTTAGATTAAAAGTTCGCCATAGCTGCAACTTCGCGTACTTCGTTTGTGTTCAACGACCAGACAAAGGCGTCACAGAACCCCACCTTGATCAATAAAGCTTTCATCTTATATTCGCAATACCCAGATTGCAATCTCAGTTTCTTGCTTGTTCTTCGTTTGCTCGCAGGAAACAGACCCTCGTGGTCAGGTTGATCGTGCTCCGGCGTGGTCAATAACCTCTCGGAGTTGGTTTAGCGATTGCTAAGGCGCGGCGTCCTTGCACGTTCGTAGTCGGATCGTCAAAGTCGACTTTCTCCAAAGCGAAATCCATCATCTCATCGAAAGAAGGGACACCTCCGCCTCTATCAAGTGGTATCAGATTTCCAGGTTGCTCGGTGAGATTTTACAGTTTTTCGTAGTTTAGACCGAGTCTGTTCTTCATACCTACAGTCCACGAAAAAGCCACAAAAAAATTAGGGTTAGTTCATCATATCCGAACCAATCTGAGCCTTTGCATAATCTTTTTAGGGTTTTGCTTTGTTGAAATTGCGGTTGCATCGTCGTGTCTAGTTGCTGGTCTTAGAGTCTAGTCTTTTAGAGTTTCGAGTTCTGGTCATAAGTTGTCACGCCGAGGCCGCACCATCATCATCGCCCCTGCCATCTACCACCACCGCTTATCCGCCACCGCTCCGAATCCGTATCCATATACCACCACCGATTCATATACCACCACCGATTCATATCCATATCCATATACTACCACCGCTACCACCACCGCTGCCATATACCACCACCATATATCCACCACCAATCCGAGTTCCTTGCATATTAGGTTTGTTTTCGAGATCCATCTAGATTCCGATTCGTGTTTCCTTGCCGGAGTCGGGTAGCCACGCTCCGTTTAGGCCCAAAATTTTTCGAAAACGCATTTTTCGAAAAAATTTCTGGCTATCCTATTTTTAGGTGTTTCTGAGTGTTTTGAGACAGGTGCCATTATAGGAGGTTTTTTTGACCTGTTTCCCGTTTTTGGGTCCGGGCAGTCGAAAAAAAAAATTTGTCGAAAAAAAAAATTTCGTGCCCATCCTGTCAGTTTGACCTAGGAAGAGTTTTGAGACACTCGCCATTATAGTGATTTTTCGCAAAAAAAAAGCAGCGCAAAAAAAGAAAAAAAAAGAGCGAAAAAAAAGAAATTTCAGAGTATGCTTTTCCCTTGTTTACGTGCCGCGCCGTGATTTTGTTGGTGTTCTAGGCTCGCGTCTCTAGCACAGTCTAGCCTAGGACCAGCACAGTACCGTCGTTGAGCGTTTATTCAACTTTGCATCTCTGAATTGATTATTGCTGACCCTTTTTGCTACCATAGTATAAGCCTTCCCAGCTCCACATACATCTACGTCGTGCGTTTGACTCTCCCTGGTAATCGCTCTATCCAAGCTTTGAGAGTTTTGACTACAACGGTTGCCGATCACCGCCTGTTGCTGGGTAGAACTGGTAAGAATTTGAGTTTTGCTTGACGGATTTGTGACACCCACCACCACCACTTGTTCGTAGTCTGTAGGATCATATTCTTGTGTGTTTCTATTGCTGCAAACCATGCCAGGATCACAAGCCGACGAGATTGACTGGGAGAATTTATCGAACAAGGAGCTTCATGATAAGTTTCAGCAAATGATGACTGAACAGGTGCAAGATGTGCTGAACAATTTTGAGGAGGCCATGGAGAAGATCACTGGCCTTGAGAAGACGTTCGAAACAAAGCTCGATAACAGATTTAATGAATTGCTCGCGCGTCTTCCACCACCACCACCCGCTGCACCTAACGCACCTCTCCAACAACAACAACAACGACTACCTCCACGTCGCGAAATAGACCTTCGCCGAGCGAGCCGTGTTCCTCTTGCGTTTGGCCAAACTGTTGGTGCTGCTGTTGATACTTTTGTGGCTCCTGCTACTGCTGTTGCTGGTACCCAGGAGGATGATGAGTATGCGGGCGATTATGAGGATGAGGTTGATCAAAATCAGATCTACGAGCAGCCACCAGCACCACCACCAGCAGGTCGACCTCAGGTATATATTCGTAATGGTAGGCCTGCACCACCACCTCAGGTACGAGATGATGTCCATATTCCTAAACTGAAATTGAATATTCCACCATTTGAGGGTAGATATGTTCCTGATATATATCTTACTTGGGAGTTAGAAACTGAACAACGATTTACATGTTTACAATATCCTGAGGAGAGACGAGTTGTTGCTGCTGTTTGTGCTTTCACTAGTTTTGCATGTGTATGGTGGTCTGAACATTGTAGATTATATCCTATTCCAACTACTTGGGCTGCTTTGAAAACTGCTATGCGTACGCGTTGGGTTCCACCATATTATCAACGTGAATTGCTTCAAAAATTGCAGCGTTTAAGACAAGAAAAAAATTCTGTAGAAGAATATTATCAGGAATTACAAACTGGCATGATTAGATGTGGTATTGTTGAGGAGAATGAAGCTATGCTTGCACGTTTTCTGGGTGGATTAAATAGAGAGATTCAGACCATTCTAGACTATAAGGAGTATACTAATATCACTCGTTTATTCCATCTTGCTTGTAAAGCTGAACGTGAAGTGCAGGATCGACAAGCATTGGGGCGAACTAACTTTTCTGCAGGCCGACCTTCATCATGGACACCACGTGCATCTTCTACTTCAACTGCACCAGCACCTCCATCAGGTGCCACCTCCAGCCGTGATACAAGAAAACAGGCACAACCACCATTATCTGCCAAGAGCGCACCTGCGGGGCCTACACAGCGTTCTTCTTCTTCCATAGCATCAACAGGGCACACAAGTGATATTATTTGTCGTCGCTGTAAGGGAGGAGGTCATTATGCGAGAGAATGCAAATCTCCGCGTGTGATGATTGCTACCGCGGATGGTGGATATGAGTCCGCTAGTGACTATGATGAGGAGACTTTGGCTCTTATTACACGTGAAGAACATGGTGGAGATGATTCTGATAATGAGACGCAATACATGGCTCCTGAAGACGCTGACAGGTATGAATGTTTAGTTGCTCAACGTGTTTTGAGTGTGCAGATCACACAAGCTGAGCAAAATCAGAGGCACAATTTGTTCCATACCAAGGGAGTTGTGAAGGAACGTTCTGTGCGCGTCATCATAGACGGAGGTAGTTGCAACAACTTGGCTAGCATGGAGATGGTGGAGAAGCTTTCTCTCACCACAAGACCACATCCACATCCTTACTACATCCAATGGTTCAACAACAGCGGCAAGGTTAAGGTAACACGTACTGTTCGTGTGCATTTTAGTATCTCTACATATGCTGATTATGTTGATTGTGATGTGGTACCTATGCAAGCATGTTCCTTATTACTTGGTAGACCATGGCAATTTGATAAAAATTCTGTACACCATGGTAGAAACAATCACTATACTCTTGTTCATAAGGATAAAAATATTACTTTGCTTCCTATGACTCCTGATTCCATTTTGAAAGATGATATTAATAGAGCTAATAAAGCACAACAGGAGAAGAATAAGAGTGAAAATCAGATTGTGGCAAAAGAATTTGAGCAACAAATGAAGCCTAATAATAAACCATCTAGTGTTCCTTCTGAAATTAAATTGAAAAGTGCATGTTTATTTGCCACCAAATCTGATATTGATGAGCTAGATTTCAGCAAATCTGTTTGCTATGCTTTTGTGTGCAAAGAGGCATTATTTTCATTCGAGGACGTGCCTTCCTCTTTGCCTCCTGCTGTCACTAACATTTTGCAGGAGTTCGCTGACGTTTTTCCACAAGACGTGCCACCGGGATTACCGCCTATTCGAGGGATTGAGCATCAGATTGACTTAATTCCCGGTGCTTCACTGCCAAACCGTGCACCATACCGTACTAATCCAGAGGAGACGAAGGAGATTATGCGTCAAGTACAAGAGCTTCTCGACAAAGGTTATATACGCGAATCCCTTAGTCCTTGTGCCGTTCCTATTATTCTAGTGCCAAAAAAGGATGGTACATCACGTATGTGTGTTGATTGTAGAGGCATTAATAATATTACTATTCGTTATCGTCATCCTATTCCTAGGCTAGATGATATGCTTGATGAATTGAGTGGCTCTACAATATTCTCCAAAGTTGATTTGCGTAGTGGCTACCATCAAATTCGTATGAAATTGGGAGATGAATGGAAAACAGCATTTAAAACTAAGTTTGAATTATATGAGTGGTTAGTCATGCCTTTTGGGTTAACTAATGCACCTAGTACTTTCATGAGATTAATGAACGAAGTTTTACGTGCTTTCATTGGACGATTTGTGGTAGTTTACTTGATGAGGACATCAATACAATTGTTACACCCACAGCCCCTGCTGCTATACATACTGGACCAATTACTAGAGCTCGTGCACGCCAACTAAATTACCAGGTACTTCCGTTTCTTGGTAATGATTCTAATGTTCATGAGAATATGATGCTGCCTAAATTGGATACATTTGTTTTGCTTACAAATGAAGGGCCTAGCTTGGAGAAGGATGAACATTGGAGCAAGAACAAGCATGGAGATGATGGCATGCGCAAGGGGAACAAGAACGGAGTTACAAGTGATGATTTCAGGACTTTGAAGCCACCATAATGGGTGCATGAAGCCTTGGACGAAATATACAAGATGCCAGTTCATAAATTTCGTCCCGAGGCTATTTTAGGTGCTGCGTCACCTTATTATTGGGCCAGGCCCATGTAATTTCGAAATACATAAGTATAGGCTATTTTTAGAGTCCGTATGTGTGGGGAAACAAGAGATAGGGTTGATTTCGGACCCCTCCACCAAGGGCCACGAAATTCCCCCCTCTTCCTCCATATATACAGCCCTTAGGGCATCGTTTAGACTTTGGGTTTTGTTTAGATTAAAAGTTCGCCATAGCTGCAACTTCGCGTACTTCGTTTGTGTTCAACGACCAGACAAAGGCGTCACAGAACCCCACCTTGATCAATAAAGCTTTCATCTTATATTCGCAATATCCAGATTGCAATCTCAGTTTCTTGCTTGTTCTTCGTTTGCTCGCAGGAAACAGACCCTCGTGGTCAGGTTGATCGTGCTCCGGCGTGGTCAATAACCTCTCGGAGTTGGTTTAGCGATTGCTAAGGCGCGACGTCCTCGCACGTTCGTAG
The DNA here is from genome assembly GCF_018294505.1 of Triticum aestivum. Taxonomy (NCBI): domain Eukaryota; kingdom Viridiplantae; phylum Streptophyta; class Magnoliopsida; order Poales; family Poaceae; genus Triticum; species Triticum aestivum. Next base: position 5,849 of record NW_025228316.1, on the reverse strand, counting down.
TCGAATCGTCAAAGTCGACTTCCACCAAAGCGAAATCCATCATCTCATCGAAAGACGGGACACCTCCGCCTCTATCAATTGCTGACCCTTTTTGCTACCATACTATAAGCCTTCCCAGCTCCACATACATCTACGTCGTGTGTTTGACTCTCCCTGGTAATCGCTCTATCCAAGCTTTGAGAGTTTTTGACTACAACGGTTGCCGATCACCGCCTGCTGCTGGGTAAGAACTGGTAAGAATTTGAGATTTGCTTGACGGATTTGTGATACACCACCACCACTTCTTAGTAGTCTGTAGGATCATATTCTTGTGTGTTTCTATTGCTGCTAACCATGCCAGGATCACAAGCCGACGAGATTGACTGGGAGAACTTATCGAACAAGGAGCTTCATGATAAGTTTCAGCAAATGATGACTGAACAGGTACAAGATGTGCTGAACAATTTTGAAGAGGCCATGGAGAAGATCACTGGCCTTGAGAAGACGTTCGAAACAAAGCTCGATAACAGATTTAATGAATTGCTCGCGCGTCTTCCACCACCACCACCCGCTGCACCTAACGCACCTCTCCAACAACAACAACAACGACTACCTCCACGTCGCGAAATAGACCTTCGCCGAGCGAGCCGTGTTCCTCTTGCGTTTGGCCAAACTGTTGGTGCTGCTGTTGATACTTTTGTGGCTCCTGCTACTGCTGTTGCTGGTACCCAGGAGGATGATGAGTATGCGGGCGATTATGAGGATGAGGTTGATCAAAATCAGATCTACGAGCAGCCACCAGCACCACCACCAGCAGGTCGACCTCAGGTATATATTCGTAATGGTAGGCCTGCACCACCACCTCAGGTACGCGATGATGTCCATATTCCTAAACTGAAATTGAATATTCCACCATTTGAGGGTAGATATGTTCCTGATATATATCTTACTTGGGAGTTAGAAACTGAACAACGATTTACATGTTTACAATATCCTGAGGAGAGACGAGTTGCTGCTGCTGTTTGTGCTTTCACTAGTTTTGCATGTGTATGGTGGTCTGAACATTGTAGATTATATCCTATTCCAACTACTTGGGTTGCTTTGAAAACTGCTATGCGTACGCGTTGGGTTCCACCATATTATCAACGTGAATTGCTTCAAAAATTGCAGCGTTTAAGACAAGGGAAAAATTCTGTAGAAGAATATTATCAGGAATTACAAACTGGCATGATTAGATGTGGTATTGTTGAGGAGAATGAAGCTATGCTTGCATGTTTTCTGGGTGGATTAAATAGAGAGATTCAGACCATTCTAGACTATAAGGAGTATACTAATATCACTCGTTTATTCCATCTTGCTTGTAAAGCTGAACGTGAAGTGCAGGATCGACAAGCATTGGGGCGAACTAACTTTTCTGCAGGCCGACCTTCATCATGGACACCACGTGCATCTTCTACTTCAACTGCACCAGCACCTCCATCCGGTGCCACCTCCAGCCGTGATACAAGAAAACAAGCACAACCGCCATTATCTGCCAAGAGCGCACCTGCGGGGCCTGCACAGCGTTCTTCTTCTTCCATGGCATCAACAGGGCACACAAGTGATATTATTTGTCGTCGTTGTAAGGGAGGAGGTCATTATGCGAGAGAATGCAAATCTCCGCGTGTGATGATTGCTACCGCGGATGGTGGATATGAGTCCGCTAGTGACTATGATGAGGAGACATTGGCTCTTATTACACGTGAAGAACATGGTGGAGATGATTCTGATCATGAGACGCAATACATGGCTCCTGAAGACGCTGACAGGTATGAATGTTTAGTTGCTCAACGTGTTTTAAGTGTGCAGGTCACACAAGCTGAGCAAAATCAGAGGCACAATTTGTTCCATACCAAGGGAGTTGTGAAGGAACGTTCTGTGCGCGTCATAATAGACGGAGGGAGTTGCAACAACTTGGCTAGCATGGAAATGGTGGAGAAGCTTTCTCTCACCACAAGACCACATCCACATCCTTACTACATCCAATGGTTCAACAACAGCGGCAAGGTTAAGGTAACACGTACTGTTCGTGTGCATTTTAGTATCTCTACATATGCTGATTATGTTGATTGTGATGTGGTACCTATGCAAGCATGTTCCTTATTACTTGGTAGACCATGGCAATTTGATAAAAATTCTGTACACCATGGTAGAAACAATCACTATACTCTTGTTCATAAGGATAAAAATATTACTTTGCTTCCTATGACTCCTGATTCCATTTTGAAAGATGATATTAATAGAGCTAATAAAGCACAACAGGAGAAGAATAAGAGTGAAAATCAGATTGTGGCAAAAGAATTTGAGCAACAAATGAAGCCTAATAATAAACCATCTAGTGTTCCTTCTGAAATTAAATTGAAAAGTGCATGTTTATTTGCCACCAAATCTGATATTGATGAGCTAGATTTCAGCAAATCTGTTTGCTATGCTTTTGTGTGCAAAGAGGCATTATTTTCATTCGAGGACGTGCCTTCCTCTTTGCCTCCTGCTGTCACTAACATTTTGCAGGAGTTCGCTGACGTTTTTCCACAAGACGTGCCACCGGGATTACCGCCTATTCGAGGGATTGAGCATCAGATTGACTTAATTCCCGGTGCTTCACTGCCAAACCGTGCACCATACCGTACTAATCCAGAGGAGACGAAGGAGATTATGCGTCAAGTACAAGAGCTTCTCGACAAAGGTTATATACGCGAATCCCTTAGTCCTTGTGCCGTTCCTATTATTCTAGTGCCAAAAAAGGATGGTACATCACGTATGTGTGTTGATTGTAGAGGCATTAATAATATTACTATTCGTTATCGTCATCCTATTCCTAGGCTAGATGATATGCTTGATGAATTGAGTGGCTCTACAATATTCTCCAAAGTTGATTTGCGTAGTGGCTACCATCAAATTCGTATGAAATTGGGAGATGAATGGAAAACAGCATTTAAAACTAAGTTTGAATTATATGAGTGGTTAGTCATGCCTTTTGGGTTAACTAATGCACCTAGTACTTTCATGAGATTAATGAACGAAGTTTTACGTGCTTTCATTGGACGATTTGTGGTAGTTTACTTGATGAGGACATCAATACAATTGTTACACCCACAGCCCCTGCTGCTATACATACTGGACCAATTACTAGAGCTCGTGCACGCCAACTAAATTACCAGGTACTTCCGTTTCTTGGTAATGATTCTAATGTTCATGAGAATATGATGCTGCCTAAATTGGATACATTTGTTTTGCTTACAAATGAAGGGCCTAGCTTGGAGAAGGATGAACATTGGAGCAAGAACAAGCATGGAGATGATGGCATGCGCAAGGGGAACAAGAACGGAGTTACAAGTGATGATTTCAGGACTTTGAAGCCACCATAATGGGTGTATGAAGCCTTGGACGAAATATACAAGATGCCACTTCATAAATTTCGTCCCGGGCTATTTTAGGTGCTGCGTCACCTTATTATTGGGCCAGGCCCATGTAATTTCGAAATACATAAGTATAGGCTATTTTTAGAGTCCGTATGTGTGGGGAAACAAGAGATAGGGTTGATTTCGGACCCCTCCACCAAGGGCCACGAAATTCCCCCCTCTTCCTCCATATATACAGCCCTTAGGGCATCGTTTAGACTTTGGGTTTTGTTTAGATTAAAAGTTCCCCATAGCTGCAACTTCGCGTACTTCGTTTGTGTTCAACGACCAGACAAAGGCGTCACAGAACCCCACCTTGATCAATAAAGCTTTCATCTTATATTCGCAATATCCAGATTGCAATCTCAGTTTCTTGCTTGTTCTTCGTTTGCTCGCAGGAAACAGACCCTCGTGGTCAGGTTGATCGTGCTCCGGCGTGGTCAATAACCTCTCGGAGTTGGTTTAGCGATTGCTAAGGCGCGACGTCCTCGCACGTTCGTAGTCGGATCGTCAAAGTCGACTTCCACCAAAGCGAAATCCACTATCTCATCGAAAGACGGGACACCTTTGCCTCTATCAAGAAGCTTTCTCTCACCACAAGACCACATCCACATCCTTACTACATCCAATGGTTCAACAACAGCGGCAAGGTTAAGGTAACACGTACTGTTCGTGTGCATTTTAGTATCTCTACATATGCTGATTATGTTGATTGTGATGTGGTACCTATGCAAGCATGTTCCTTATTACTTGGTAGACCATGGCAATTTGATAAAAATTCTGTACACCATGGTAGAAACAATCACTATACTCTTGTTCATAAGGATAAAAATATTACTTTGCTTCCTATGACTCCTGATTCCATTTTGAAAGATGATATTAATAGAGCTAATAAAGCACAACAGGAGAAGAATAAGAGTGAAAATCAGATTGTGGCAAAAGAATTTGAGCAACAAATGAAGCCTAATAATAAACCATCTAGTGTTCCTTCTGAAATTAAATTGAAAAGTGCATGTTTATTTGCCACCAAATCTGATATTGATGAGCTAGATTTCAGCAAATCTGTTTGCTATGCTTTTGTGTGCAAAGAGGCATTATTTTCATTCGAGGACGTGCCTTCCTCTTTGCCTCCTGCTGTCACTAACATTTTGCAGGAGTTCGCTGATGTTTTTCCACAAGACGTGCCACCGGGATTACCGCCTATTCGAGGGATTGAGCATCAGATTGACTTAATTCCCGGTGCTTCACTGCCAAACCGTGCACCATACCGTACCAATCCAGAGGAGACGAAGGAGATTATGCGTCAAGTACAAGAGCTTCTCGACAAAGGTTATATACGCGAATCCCTTAGTCCTTGTGCTGTTCCTATTATTCTAGTGCCGAAAAAGGATGGTACATCACGTATGTGTGTTGATTGTAGAGGCATTAATAATATTACTATTCGTTATCGTCATCCTATTCCTAGGCTAGATGATATGCTTGATGAATTGAGTGGCTCTACAATATTCTCCAAAGTTGATTTGCGTAGTGGCTACCATCAAATTCGTATGAAATTGGGAGATGAATGGAAAACAGCATTTAAAACTAAGTTTGGATTATATGAGTGGTTAGTCATGCCTTTTGGGTTAACTAATGCACCTAGTACTTTCATGTGATTAATGAACGAAATTTTACGTGCTTTCATTGGACGATTTGTGGTAGTTTACTTTGATGACATATTGATTTATAGCAGATCTTTGGAGGAACATTTGGAACATTTACGTGCTGTTTTTATTTGATGAGGACATCAATACAATTGTTGCACCCACAGCCCCTGCTGCTATACATACTGGACCAATTACTAGAGCTCGTGCACGCCAACTAAATTACCAGGTACTTTCGTTTCTTGGTAATGATTCTAATGTTCATGAGAATATGATGCTGCCTAAATTGGATACATTTGTTTTGCTTACAGATGAAGGGCCTAGCTTGGAGAAGGATGAACATTGGAGCAAGAACAAGAATGGAGTTACAAGGGATGATTTCAGGACTGTGAAGCCACCATAATGGGTGCATGAAGCCTTGGATGAAATATACAAGATGCCACTTCATAAATTTCGTCCCGAGGCTATTTTAGGTGTTGCGTCACCTTATTATTGGGCCAGGCCCATGTAATTTCGAAATACATAAGTATAGGCTATTTTTAGAGTCCGTATGTGTGGGGAAACAAGAGATAGGGTTGATTTCGGACCCCTCCACCAAGGGCCACGAAATTCCCCCCCTCTTCCTCCATATATACAGCCCTTAGGGCATCGTTTAGACTTTGGGTTTTGTTTAGATTAAAAGTTCGCCATAGCTGCAACTTCGCGTACTTCGTTTGTGTTCAACGACCAGACAAAGGCGTCACAGAACCCCACCTTGATCAATAAAGCTTTCATCTTATATTCGCAA
>NW_025228315.1:69665-76367 GCF_018294505.1 Triticum aestivum | reverse complement strand
CGCCCCTCCCATGCCATGGGAGCCAAGGACTAGAGGGAAAACCCTTCTCCCATCTAGGGAGGAGGTCAAGGAAGAAGAAGAAGAAGGGGGGCCCTCTCCCCCTTGCTTCCGGTGGGGCCAGAGCGCTGCCGGGGGCCATCATCTGCACCGCGATCTACACCAACACCTCCGCCATCTTCACCAACATATTCATCACCTTCCGCCATCTATATTCAGCGGTCCACTCTCCCGCAACCCGTTGTACCCTCTACTTGAACATGGTGCTTTATGCTTTATATTATTATCCAATGATGTGTTGCCATCCTATGATGTCTGAGTAGATTTTCGTTGTCCTACCGGTGATTGATGAATTGCTATGATTGGTTTAATTTGCTTGTCGTTATGTTGCTATCCTATTGTGCCCTCCGTGTCGCGCAAGCGTGAGGGATTCCCACTATACGGTGTTGCCATACGTTCAAGATTCGTTTATAGTGGGTTGCTTGAGTGACAGAAGCATAAACCCGAGTAAGGGGTTGTGGCGTATGGGATAAAGGGGACTTGATGCTTTAATGCTATGGTTGGGTTTTACCTTAATGATCTTTAGTAGTTGCAGATGCTTGCTAGAGTTCCAATCATAAGTGCATATGATCCAAGAAGAGAAAGTATGTTAGCTCATGCCTCTCCCACATAAAACTTGCTATTGGTCTAGTAACGTAGTCAATTGCTTAGGGACAATTTCACAACTCCTACCACCACTTTTCCACACTCGCTATATTTACTTTATTGCTTCCATGCTCTTTATTATCTTGCAAACCTATCCTATCACACCTACAAGGTACTTCTAGTTTGATACTTGTTCTAGGTGAAGCAAACACTAAGCGTGCATAGAGTCGTATCAGTGGCAGATAGGACTTGAGAGAATACTTGTTCTACCTTTAGCTCCTCGTTGGGTTCAACACTCTTACTTATCGAAAGACGCTACAATTATCCCCTATACTTGTGGGTTATCAGCGCCCTCGTGCCTCGTGGCCTCCTCGTTATGTCTCTGACTTCAACTCCAAGTCTTCTGGTTTGCTTTCGGTCCAAGAATGATCATCGTGAAGGTTTTATTCCGTTTGGTATTCCTTTTATGCAAAACTCTAAAATAGGCAAAAAAACTGAAACTGGCACTGGGCCTCCGAGGTTAGTCCCAAAAATAATATAAAAGAGCATATTGAAGCCCATTAAACATCCAAAACAGATAATATAATAGCATGGAACAATCAAAAATTATATATACGTTGGAGACTTATCAACTGTTTGTCCATGGGCTCCTGTTCATCCAGCTTCCATCGCTCCTCAACCGGCTACTGTTCAACCAGCCCCGTCCACAGGGTTCTGTTCAACCACCCCTCCACGGGCTACTATTCATCCAGCCCTCCACTGGCTACTGTTCAATCAACCCTCCACGAGGTCGTCCTGTTCATCCAGCCCTCCACGGGGTCCTGCTCATCCACCCCCAAATGGCTCGATCGATCGGGGTCCTGTTCATCCAGTGGCAACAACCTCTACTACCACGGGGTCCTGTTGATCCAACCCCCCACTAGGAACTGTTCATCCACCCCCTCCCCCAACAACGCTCACTGCTCATCAAGTGGCAGCAGGTTCGGTCGGCTTCAGTTAGCAGCAGTAGCAAAGGAATCACTCGATTAGGTTCAGTTAACAACCAGGGGTCGATCGATCGCTCCGGATCAGTAACGTGTAGCCTGCAGTGCGATCGCTCGGGTTCAGTACGCAAACGCCTTGCTTGGGTTCAGTTAGAGCCCAACGCCGCGCACCCACGCGCGTATGTGTATGAGAGAAACACGCAATCCCTACGTGCATCGCTCGGCCCCGACCATCCACCATAACCGGGAACTCCCCGAAATTTTCCTCGCCCTCCCTTCTATCGTGATTTTTTCTGTCATGGATGGCCCAAAGAATGTCATGCAGGTGCGTCTCCTGCCCGCCCAGGAGGAAAAGCCCATTTTCTGTCTTGATTTTTTGTCATAGAAGTAGTAGCCCACCACATCTATGATGATACCGGGTTTTTTCATAATTATCGTCATAGAAGTGTCATAAGTGTGACAGAAAAAAAATTGTTCGACCCAAAATGTCACGGATGTGTCTTTTTTGTAGTGTGTGTAAGTTTGGGCTCTTGTTTTTTCTCTCGGTGGATCTTAAACTCAAATCAATCTTCTCAGAAATCTCAAGCGGAGCAGCCAATGGACAATGTTGTAGCGGGGTGGCTATTTATAGCCGCAGCCTTCCCTGATGGGAAAAGACTAAATATGACACAAGGAGCAGCCAATGACTGAACAACACGAGTCCAACAGTTGGAATTTGAGCACAACAGTAACATTACTTGTGGAGCAAGTAAGACTAACTCCTCAGTCCGAAAGATATATCCTGCTGCACGAAGAACAACGTCTACTGCTGCCAGGTAATCATTCGAAACATAAAGAGATTTCTCTCGCATCTTTCATAGGTTTTGGGCTAAGCATCACAGCAGATCTAAGCTTTGAGAATCTATACCCCTCTTAATAATACGAGGTCCTATGACTCAGATGAACGAAAGAAGAACAATGAAATGAATACTAAGTCTTCACTTTGTCTTCGAGTTCCAATCATCGTAGTCAAATTCTTCGGATGACAATGCCGAAACAAATGCTTCGCTTCAGCGGTAATCTTTCGAGCGGTTAATTCCTTCACTTCAATCTTCTCGTCTACATGTCTTCGACAGATGTAACTCTTTCTTCTCTACATCGTAGATATATTTCGGTGAAGTTCCTCGAACTAAACACCAGGGACAACATTCTCTTCGGTTCTGTATGGACTATTTCTCTGTGTATGCACTATAGGAGATATGCCCTAGAGGCAATAATAAATATTATTACTTATCTCCGAGTTCATAATTATGTTTGTGTTCCATGCTATAACTGCAATGATTCTCGAGTCTGCAATATCCGAGAGGCTCGGAGGAAGACTCATATGCACGTGTGGAATAATAAACGGTAAGAAGTATTCCTAGTTTGGCCTCTAAGACTAGCTTAAGTGTTGCATGATGGTTCTGTTTTCCTGATCATGGGCATGTCTATGCCAGCAACTTTGAGGGCACAATGTTAAGAGAACATTTGTGTTGAAACGACCCGGTTTGATGTTATGCTATGAGATTCATTCGTCACAAGTTAATGGTAAATAACAGAGAGATGGTTAACGTTTTCATGATTCCTTAGACCATGAGAGTATGGAGTTTCTTCATGCTTGCTTCATGAACTTTGGGGTTTGTTAAACGTCATCCATTAATGGGTGGCTATTACGGCGGCTTACGGGTTCATGAAAAAATGTGTCAAGTAACTTGATAGCTCAAGATTGGGATTTGCTCCTCCGACGATGGAGAGATATTGTCGGGCCCTCTTGGTGTTACGGTATCCATCATCGTCTGGCCAGACACTTTGTGATTTGATCACGGGGATGCCGGAACACGGAAACAAGAAAAGAGAACAAAACCAGTAACGAGGTAACTACCATAGTGGACAAGTAGTTGATCCACGGGGATGCAAGTAAATCTCACCTCGGGTCTTTGTAACATATCGCGAAACAACAGGAATAGCACACGGCAACTGGAGGTTCACTCGAATATTCATTCGTGTGGGTATAGGGGTCAATATGGGTGTCCACGGCTCCGATGTTGATGATTGATCGGAAGGAGTTCCGGGTCATGTCTATACTTCACCGAACCTATAGGGTCACACGCTTAAGGGTCATCTATCTGTTGAATACTAGACAAGGAGTCTGAGAGAAAATCACCGAAAAAGTTTCGGACAATGGAAAAGTTTGGACACCGGAAAAGTTTCGGACAGCGGAATCATACCGTAGAGAGAGGTCATCGGATAAGTTTTGATGATACCGAAAAGTTGTTTCGGGATATACCATTAAGTCAAATTGGTTTCGCCACATGCCTGATAATTCTTGGAGGGTGCCAGAATCATTCTGGAAGCTTTTTGGAATTTTTTGAGATAAAAACCGGAAATGTTCCGGAGCTGCCGGAACCACTTCAGATGCGTTTCGCAGATGAAAATCACTAAAATGGAATTGTTCCAGAACACGTTGAAAATTATTATGGTGGGTATTGGAAATGTTCTAAGCCCACATAAATATTTTCAGTTCGAACGGACGCTGAAAAATGTCGTCGTGAATAGTGAAAGTGCTTTTTGGGATATTTTATGGAAAGCCACCTTTTGGGGCTTTACTCAAAAGATCTAGGGATGACATGGATGGATTGGGAGGCCCTCATGGGGGCCCCCCGAGGGGTGTGGCCGGCCACACTTGGGGCTCCACCTTGGAGACCCTCTTGTTCCTTGGTTTCACTCTTATGCCCTTGAGGAAGGACTTCATTCATGTGCATTTTGGGTTTTTGTGTTAAACTACCCTACCCCTTGGGATTTCCTATAAATAGAGGTCGAGGGGCAGCCCTCCACACTCACTCTTTCTCACATACAAGTGCCATGTAATGATCTGGCTTCTTCTCTCCCTCCCACGAAAAGAGTTCCGTAGAGCCGTAAGGCTGTTTGGATTCCGGTAAGAACTAGTTCTGGACGGCGAAGCCCTGCTGGATAGATGACACCGTATATGTGCAACTCTGTAGAGAGATCGTAGTTTTGGTCTTAGTTCATTAGTGCCTCCCGAAGGACTGTCCGTGTGACCGTCCAAGTTTTGAAGGTCCTCCCGAAGGGCTGTCCGAGTGACCGTTCGAGTTTCAAAGGTCCTCCCGAAGGGCTGTCCGTGACACCGTCCCGGGGGCTGTTCAACCGCCTCCCTGAGGGCTGTCTGAGGAGAAAATGAGGGTATACATCCTCGCGGTTGGGAGGTTGTAAATCCTAGCTACGGGGATCTGCATCATCGTTCGTCATCGACTCTACTTCTCGCTGCGCTATGAGTCGGTAACGAAAAAGATCTAACCATGTATGCAGTCTCCATAGTGGTCCTGGGCTGGTGCGTAGGTCGGAAAATTTTTGTTTTCTGCTGTGTTCCCCTACAGTGGCATCAAGAGCCGTGTTATGCGTAGATGCAGGTTACGATCTAGAATACATGGAGATGTATGGGTATTGCATAATATAATTTTGGAGTAGATGAGATCTATTGCTGAAAATTATTTATGCGGGTGACAAATGAAATTGTTACCCGACGTTCTTGTTGCTTCCCTAGAATTTGCGTTTGCTCAATCTCGAGACAGCATGGTGGAATTTGACAAAGTTCTGGCAATCCGTGATCCTGATTGATCATGGAAGTGCTATCAGTTCTTTGGGTTCTGCCGTAGTCAAAAGATCGCAGATGAAAGGGCATTGCAGATATGATCTGCACGGGGGTCATGCGTATGACGAAGTTTAGTATGGGGCTCGAGATTTAATTATCTCGTGTTTCATACACCCCGAGATGTTAATCTAGCAACTTGAATAATCATACTTGATGATAAAACGTTGGTAGCTGCGGTTTAAGTCGAAACCTTAGAAGCCACGAAAAACAAGTTCTTGCATGAACCGATTAGAAACGTCTAACTTGGTTTTGCAGGAGGGTTTGCATGTGCATGTGATGTGGTATAGCAATGCTCATATTCAATTTGATTATGTATGAGATGACTATATGATGTAATTAACATGACCTGCGTGTCATGATTTGGCATGATGGCTGGAGCCATATGATTGCACTTTAATGAACTGCGTGTCAACCTTAAGTAATGCATTTATTTTATCCGCTATGGAGATAGCAATATTATCCGGTGCATCGACAAGGTGGTGGCAATCTTAGCGAAGGTGAACGCCGATGCAAATGCCGAAGACGAAGAAATGAAAGACTTCTCTGTCAGAAAAGGCTATACCATATCATGCTATTATGGATTGCCTGAGATGTTTATCCCTTATGATGCACCCTTCCTGATTGCGCGGTAGTCGCTTTTTATTAGGGTGATCTCTCACAAAAATATCAAGTAGTTAGTGTTCTCCCAAGTGTAGCACCGTGTGAAATTCATATCTTTTTGGGGTGCGCCATGTACACATGAGCACGAACGAATCGAGAGGAATGAGGCGGGTGAGGTCAGACCTCGCAGCAATATCACTTGGTTGGCTTTGACGTTCAGGCAGGAGAGTCCTGAGCTCGGAACACACCCATCGAAAGATGAACAAGAATCACATAGAGATGTGATCGGCAAGTTGGCCTACCGATTGAAATTCGTGTCATCGGTGATGAACCCGTCAATGGCATCGAATAGAAATATGGATCTTGAATCACTCTAAATCAATTATGAGAGATATTGATTTGAGTGGGAGCACACTGTTGAATTAACATGTTTTTTCTCAGTGCAATTAATTATGAACACTGTCTAAGTGTTTCTTGCAAAATAGTTATAGAATAATGGCTCGTGTTTCCACCTTCCCTATTAAGATTGAATAGCTGTTAAATATCTGGTTAAAACTTTATGATTGGTACCGAAATGTGAGGATTGTCCTCAAAGGTGTCGAGAAGGACTTTGTCCTATCGCATGCTTTCCGTATCCTCCCGCTAATGCTATGGATCATGTGAATCTCGTCCTTCGATCCAAAAGCTAGAATTCTATTACGGTCAAGTGGAATATGTTTGCTTCCATGAAACCCAAACTTCAAAAGTTGGGATAGTTATATGATATTCATGGAACTGAAAATTAATTTT
>NW_025228315.1:66961-68187 GCF_018294505.1 Triticum aestivum | reverse complement strand
CCCATTGCATCAGGTATCTTGCAAGAAGGTTGTTCATAAGAGAACTTTTTATGTTCGATGTTATGAATAACACAAGGGCCATACTTTCATTATGAATAAGATGTATGTTATGAATATTGATAATAATAAAATACCTCTGGGTGTACTTTCATAATTCATTTTAGAGTTTCATACACTCTAGCCCATTGCACAATGTTTGTTGCAAAAGAGTTGTTCATAAAACAAACAATTGTTGTTAAGTATTATGAATAACATGAAGGGCCATGCTTCCATCCAAGATGGGATGTATGTTATGAATATTGATGGTAATATGATACATCCATAACGTTTTCGCTAAATGTCGCGAGACTATGAGAATACCACACATGTGTGGCACTACATTTGGTCACATTGGAGAAACCCGCATGGAAAAATTCCATTATGATGGATTTTGAAGTCGCTTGATTTTGAATCATCTGACACTTGCAACTTTCCTCCGAAAAGTGAAGTGACTAAAATATCGTTCACATGCCATAAGGAACGAGCAACAAACTTATTGGTGATCATACATTTTGATGTGTGTAGTTCAATAAATGTTGTTGCAAGTGGTGGATTTATTTATTTTCTGAAATGACTCAAGTAGATATATGGATATTTACTTGATGAGACGTAAGTCTGGATCTTTTGAAATCATTGGAAAGGTTTTCAAAAATGAAGTAGAAGTTATTGTAACAATAAAATTATGTTTCTGCAATTTGATTGCACAAAGGAATATTTGAGTTACATGTTTAGCGAATGTCTGATGAGTTGTGAAAGGGGTTTCATAACTTGCACCTCCCGGAACACCACTGCAAGTGAAAAGTCCGTGGAGATGTAATATAACCATTTATGACATGGTAAGATCAAAGATGACATAAATAAATTTCCCATTATCCCTTTTAAAGTGATGCTTTAGAGACTGCGACTTTTACACTGAAAAGAGCTACATCGAGTCTGATGAAATGAAGCCATGGTATGGTACGCCCAACCATGTTATATCTTTTCTTAACATTTGGAATATGGGGCTTGTGTAAAAGGTTACAAACCTATTCCAAATCAGACAAGTGCTACTTTGTTGGTTATACCAAAATGTTGGGTATTCCTCCCTCACTATACCGAGGCAAATAGTTTTGCCGCGAAACGATGTGCTTTTAAACAGAATGGTTCTTTCAAAAAGGTGAGTGGGAGAATAGTGCAACTCGACAAGA
>NW_025228315.1:38053-65594 GCF_018294505.1 Triticum aestivum | reverse complement strand
AGGCTCGGAGGAAGACTCATATGCACGTGTGGAATAATAAACGGTAAGAAGTATTCCTAGTTTGGCCTCTAAGACTAGCTCAAGTGTTGCATGATGGTTTTGTTTTCCTGATCATGGGCATGTCTATCCCAGCAACTTTGAGGGCACAATGTTATGAGAACATTTGTGTTGAAACGACCTGGTTTGATGTTATGCTATGAGATTCATTCGTCACAAGTAAATGGTAAATAACACAGAGATGGTTAACGTTTGCATGATTCCTTAGACCATGAGAGCATCGAGTTTCTTCATGCTTGCTTCCTGAACTTTGGGGTTTGTTAAACGTCATCCATTAATGGGTGGCTATTACGGCGGCTTACTGGTTCATGGAAAAGTGTGTCAAGTAACTTGATAGCTCAAGATTGGGATTTGCTCCTTTGACGATGGAGAGATATCCTTGGGCCCTCTCGGTGTTACGTTATCCATCATCGTCTGGCCAGACACTTTGTGATTTGATCACGGGGATGCCGGAACACGGAAACGAGAAAAGAGAACAAAACCAGTAACGAGGTAACTAGCATAGTGGACAAGTTGTTGATCCACGGGGATGCAAGTAAATCTCACCTCGGGTCTTTGTATCATATCGCGAAGCAACAGGAATAGCACACGGCAACTGGAGGTTCACTCGAATACTCATTCGTGTGGGTATAGGGGTCAATATGGGTGTCCACGGCTCCGATGTTGATCATTGATCGGAAGGGGTTCCGGGTCATGTCTATACTTCGCCGAACCTATAGGGTCACACGCTTAAGGGTCATCTTTCTGTTCAATACTAGACAAGGAGTCTAAGAGAAAATCACCGAAAAAGTTTCGGACAGCGGAATCGTACCGCAGAGAGAGATCATCGGATAAGTTTCGATGATACCGAAAAGTTGTTTCGGGATATACCATTAAGTCAAATTGGTTTTGGCACATGCCTGATAATTCTTGGAGGGTGCCAGAATCATTCTGGAAGCTTTTTGGAATTTTCTGAGATAAAAACCGGAAATGTTCCGGAGCTGCCGGAACCACTTCAGATGTGTTTCGCAGATGAAAATCACTAAAATGGAATTGTTCCAGAACACATTGAAAATTATTATGGTGGGTATTGGAAATGTTCTAAGCCACATAAATATTTTCAGTTCAAACGGACGCTGAAAAATGTCGTCGTGAATATTGAAAGTGCTTTTTGGGATATTTTATGGAAAGCCACCTTTTGGGGATTTACTCAAAAGATCTAGGGATGACATGGATGGATTTGGAGGCCCTCATGGGGGGCCCCCAAGGGGTGTGGCCAGACACACTTGGGGCTCCACCTTGGAGCCCCTCTTGTTCCTTGGTTTCACTCTTATGCCCTTGAGGAAGGACTTCATTCATGTGCATTTTGGTTTTTTGTGTTAAACTACCCTACCCCTTGGGATTTCCTATAAATAGAGGTGGAGGGGCAGCCCTCCGCACTCACTCTTTCTCACATACAAGTGCCATGCAATGATCTGGCTTCTTCTCTACCTCCCACGAAAAGAGTTTCATAGAGCCGTAAGGCTGTCTGGGTTCTGGCAGGAACTAGTTCTGGACGGCGAAGCCCTACTGGATAGATGACACCGTACGTGTGCAACTCTGTAGAGAGATCGTAGTTTCGGCCTTAGGTCGTGAGTGCCTCCCGAAGGGCTGTCCATGTGACCGTCCGAGTTTTGAAGGTCCTCCCGAAGGGCTGTCCGAGTGACCGTTCGAGTTTCGAAGGTCCTCCCGAAGGGTTGTCCGTGACACCGTCCGGGGGGCTGTTCGACCGCCTCCCGGAGGGCTGTCTGAGGAGCAAATGAGGGTATACATCCTCGCGGTTGGGAGGTTGTAAATCCTAGCTGCAGGGATCTGCACCGCCATTCGTCATCGACTCTACTTCCCGCTGCGCTACGAGTCGGTAATGAAAAAGATCTAACCATGTATGCAGTCTCCATAGTGGTCCTGGGCTGGTGCGTAGGTCATAAATTTTTTGTTTTCTGCTCTGTTCCCCTACATGCACTAGCAAACAAATCAGTCCATACCTGTTTCTGTCAACAATCTCTGAAACATAGGAGGGCAAATATCGCTTCAACAATATCCCCCTTTTTGGATGATTGTTGACAAAATAGATCACATCGAAGGATAGGTAATGAATGGAATGTAATGCAAAGGGTAATGAAAGACGAGAGAAAATTACGAAGATAAAAGACGCTCCCCTGAATATATGCGTCATTTGAGTGCGTAGTTAAATCGGAAGGAATTGAGGTGAATCTTTGTATGAGTGTCATTTACTTATGATTCCATTCTTGGCTTCTTTCAATGCACTCGATAGTGTCTGAGGTAATTCCTGTCACACAGTCTTCGAAATGAATTAGATTCTTTGAATGATTTGTGACGATGGATATGACATGAATGATTTCACAGAACACAATTTGAATCCACAAGAGATGAAGTTTCCTGCATGTTAGATATTCGAGGGTGAACAGAGCAACATAAACATGAGTGTATTGCTCCGAGTGGATATTCTTCAGATGTGGTTTTCCTGCAATAAACTTGATACGAAGGATATATGCAAGGAAAAACACTTTGTCAGTCATATAGATAGCCTTGAAGTCTTAAGCAATTTAGACTGAGACTGACTTTCATTTCCTGCAAGGTCAGATAAGAAGGATAAAAATCATTGCATATCCAACCATAACAAATATAGTTTCAATCACTAAAAATATCTCTGATTAGAGAGGCATGATTTCATGTCCTCCTTGTAGAACTCTTACTTTCCCTGCGCGATAGATAATTGATAACCCAAAAGTATAGGGGGTCGCATGAAAGTGCGTTATATCGACTAGAGGGGGGGTGAATATGCGATTTTTATGAATTCTTCACTGAGGAATTTGCTGGTGAGGAAATTCCTTAGCGAAGAACTACTTGCAGCGGAATAAGTACTCAAAAGTAAACATAACAGAGCACAAGCATGGTCATCATAATGAAATGAAGACAAGCACAGAATACAGAAAGCGTAAGCACAGGATAACACAGGACGAAGACGGATAGACTGAAGAAATTGAACTGAGGAAATTGAAAAAGTCTTAAGTCAAAGTCTTCAAACAGATATGAACAAGCACATAACAACAGAAATAAGTAAATGAAAGAGTTGAGGAAATAGAACCAGTAAGCTTGATGAAGACAATGATTTGGTAGACCAGTTCCAACTGCTGTCTCAGTTGTACGTCTGGTTGGAGCGGCTGAGTATTTAAACTCGAGGACACACAGTCCCGGACACACAGTCCTCACTGTATTCTCCTTGAACTAAGGTCACACAGACCTCACCCAATCACTCGTGGTAAGTCTTTAGGTGACTTCCAAACCTTCATAGACTAGGTCACTCAGCGATCCACAATTCCTCTTGGATTCTCTAGACCATGATGCCTAACCGTCTAGAAGAAGCACAGTCTTCAAAGGTAACAAGCGTCGAATCCACGCAGGATCAATCTCTTCATTGATGCTCAATCACTTTGGGTTTGTAGGTGTTGGGTTTGGGTTTTCCTCACTTGATGATTTTCGCTCAAAGTCCTCGGAGGATGGGATGCTCTCAAATGACAAGTGTCATTTTCTCTCGGAGCAGCCAACCAGCTAGTGGTTGTAGGGGGCGGCTATTTATAGCCTAGGGAGCAGCCCGACATGATAAGACATAAATGCCCTTCAATGATATGACCGTTAGGTGGGTAGATATTTTGGGACAGCTGGCGCATAGCACAACAACGGTCGGAATTTTGACTCTCAAATTCCTTAGGGTTATCATGTTCCTCATTGTGTAGGCAATCCGCACTGGCAAATTCCTAACTCCTTAGTCAGAACAAATTCCTCAGAGACCAGAAGAACTTCGTCCCTGTCACTGAATAATATGACTGAACTGTATGAGATTTGTCACTGAAGAATATGACTGAACTGTATGAGATTTCCAATGGCTTCACTCGAAGGGATTGGTAGGTGTAGGATTTTGACTTGAGCATCACATGGAAATTTTTCCTTAGTATTTCCTCGACCCCCTTTAACAGTACGGTGTTTCCTATGACTCAAGAAAGAGAAAATGAAACTACGAAAACAAAAGTCTTCACGCTTCATGTTCCTCGAATGATTGCTAGGTCTTCAAGGTCACACCAATTTCTTCACTTTCAAAGTCTTCAGAAAATCTTCCGAAATCCAAAGTCTTCAGTTGAAGAACTTCATTTTTAGGCATCGACTTTCTCTGTAAATATCAAACTCCTCATAGACTTATAGATCTATGTACACTCACAAACGCATCAGTCCCTTAACCTATAAGTCTTCAATACACCAAAATCACTAAGGGGCACTAGATGCACTTACAATCTCCCCCTTTTTGGTGATTGATGACAATATAGGTTAAGTTTTCAACGGGGATAAACATATGAAGTGTAAATACTGATGTTGAGGAATTTGATTGCAAGATATAGAATAACTCCCCCTGAAGTTGTGCATAGTGAGGAATTTGCTTTTGAAGCAATGCACACTTGAAGAGTATAATCATGGAGATCTCCCCCTATATCTTGTAATTCATACACGCATTTGACATATAATATGAAGAATTTGAAATGCATGATGAAATATGGTGACTGATGTAAATCAGCATGCGTGCATTAACATTAATGAGGAATAAGCATGTAGAAGAACTCAGCAAAAGTATCAGGCCACCATATAGTTTAAGATTACAACTCGATCCAGCAAAGTCATCAAGAGAACGAGAGTTGTAACTTAGAAAAAAAACGCCCATATAAGATAGACCCGCTTGAAGACTAACTCAAATTTCTCCCCCTTTGTCATCGAATGACCAAAAGGGTTGAAAGTGAGGACTAACGCCCCTGAAGAATATCATGATGATGGAGGAGCGCCAGCGTTGTTGGGGTCTTGAGTAGTTGTAGGGCCTGCCGCAGTGTCGTCCAAGTCTTCATATTCATCCGTGTCGCGTGATGAAGAAAATGAACTGGCCACCAAAGAACGAACCTTGACCTTCTTGTATTTCTTCGGAGGAGGAGCAGACCAGTCAAAATCTTCCTTGAAACCCATTTGCTTCAGATCTTCTTCACCATAGAGATGTGACAGAATAGCCCAGGTGCGACCAAAGACTTCACGGAGGTAGTAATGGTTTTTCTTCACTGCATTATGTGTAGAAGTCATGTTGTGAAGAATAGAGCCAAACTGACGCTTAACCCATTTGTGGTTTCCATCCACCTTTGGTGAAGACTAAGAAGCAGCTCACGGTCAGTCATCACACGAGGAGCAGTGGCTTGAGGATTTGGCTTGGATGCATTGGCAGCAGAATCATGAGTGGTAGATGATAGAGGCAAAGGTGTCCCGTCTTTTGATGAGATGATGGATATCGCTTTGGTGGAAGTCGACTTTGACGATCCGACTACGAACGTGCGAGGACGTCGCGCCTTAGCAATCGCTAAACCAACTCCGAGAGGTTATTGACCACGCCGGAGCATGATCAACCTGACCACGAGGGTCTGTTTCCTGCGAGCAAACGAAGAACAAGCAAGAAACTAAGATTGCAATCTGGATATTACGAATATAAGATGAAAGCTTTATTGATCAAGGTGGGGTTCTGTGACGCCTTTGTCTGGTCGTTGAACACAAACGAAGTACGCGAAGTTGCAGCTATGGCGAACTTTTAATCTAAACAAAACCCCCAAGTCTAAACGGTGCCCTAAGGGCTGTATATATGGAGGAAGAGAGGGGGAATTTCGTGGCCCTTGGTGGAGGGGTCCGAAATCAACCCTATCTCTTGTTTCCCCACACATACGGACTCTAAAAATAGCCTATACCTATGTATTTCGAAATTACATGGGCCTGGCCCAATAAAAAGGTGACGCGGCACCTATAATAGCCTCGGGACGAAATTTATGAAGTGGCATCTTGTATATTTCGTCCAAGGCTTCATGCACCCATTATGGTGGCTTCAAAGTCCTGAAATCATCACTTGTAACTCCGTTCTTGTTCCCCTTGCGCATGGCATCATCTCCATGCTTGTTCTTGCTCCAATGTTCATCCTTCTCCAAGCTAGGCCCTTCATTTGTAAGCAAAACAAATGTATCCAATTTAGGCAGCATCATATTCTCATGAACATTAGAATCATTACCAAGAAACGAAAGTACCTGATAATTTAATTGGCGTGCGCGAGCTCTAGTAATTGGTCCCGTATATGTAGCAGTAGGGGCTGTGGGTGTAACAATGGTATTGATGTCCTCATCATCGGCAACCGTTGTAGTCAAAACTCTCAAAGCTTGGATAGAGCGATTACCAGGGAGAGTCAAACGCATGACGTAGATGTATGTGGAGCTGGGAAGGCTTATAATATGGTAGCAAAAAGGGTCAGCAATAATCAATTCAGAGATGCAAAGTTGAATAAACGCTCAACGACGGTACTGTGCTGGTCCTAGGCTAGACTGTGCTAGCGACGCGAGCCTAGAACACCAACAAAATCACAGGGCGGCACGTAAACAAGGGAGGAGCACACTCTGAATTTTTTTTCTCTTTTTTTTGCACTTTTTTTTCATCTTTTTTTTTTGCTCCGCAACAATTTTTTTTCGAAAAAGTCTACAAATGGTCTAAAAACTGCCTAGCCAGAATTTTCCAGACTCGGACTCGGAAGTTGGAACTATTTTTCTTCTGCGGATGGCTCGGAAGTTGGGGAGTCCTTCTCTGTCACGACTCGAAGTATCGCGTGATCTAGAAATCGAGAACAATGCAACAATTACTAGACTCGGACTAGGACTGGTGGCGGAGATGAATCTGGTGGAACTCGGACTGGTGGCGGAGATGAATCTGGTGGAACACGGACAGGTGGCGGATATATGTTGCAGGTGAACTCAGATTGGCGTGATGGCGGCGGATATGTGGTGGTGGTATATGGCAACAGCGACGATGATGATGCGGTGGTGATATATGCCAGCGGCGACGTGACAACCTGTGAACAGAACTCGAAACTCTAAAAGACTAGATGCTAAGACCAGCAACTGGACACGACGATGCAACCGCAAATTCAACAAAGCAAATACAGAAAAGATTATGCAAGGCTCAGATTGGTTCGGATGGGATGAACTAACCCTAATTTTTTTTTTGGCTTTTTCGTGGACTATAGGTATGAAGAACAGACTCGATCTAAACTACGAAAAACTGTAAAATCTCACCGAGCAACCTGGAAATCTGATACCACTTGATAGAGGCAAAGGTGTCCCGTCTTTCGATGAGATGATGGATATCGCTTTGGTGGAAGTCGACTTTGACGATCCGACTACGAACGTGCGAGGACGTCGCGCCTTAGCAATCGCTAAACCAACTCCGAGAGGTTATTGACCACGCCGGAGCACGATCAACCTGACCACGAGGGTCTGTTTCCTGCGAGCAAACGAAGAACAAGCAAGAAACTAAGATTGCAATCTGGATATTGCGAATAAAAGATGAAAGCTTTATTGATCAAGGTGGGGTTCTGTGACGCCTTTGTCTGGTCGTTGAACACAAACGAAGTACGCGAAGTTGCAGCTATGGCGAACTTTTAATCTAAACAAAACCCCCAAGTCTAAACGGTGCCCTAAGGGCTGTATATATGGAGGAAGAGAGGGGGAATTTCGTGGCCCTTGGTGGAGGGGTCCGAAATCAACCCTATCTCTTGTTTCCCCACACATACGGACTCTAAAAATAGCCTATACCTATGTATTTCGAAATTACATGGGCCTGGCCCAATAAAGAGGTGACGCAGCACCTACAATAGCCTCGGGACGAAATTTATGAAGTGGCATCTTGTATATTTCGTCCTAGGCTTCATGCACCCATTATGGTGGCTTCAAAGTCCTGAAATCATCACTTGTAACTCCGTTCTTGTTCCCCTTGCGCATGGCATCATCTCCAAGCTTGTTCTTGCTCCAATGTTCATCCTTCTCCAAGCTAGGCCCTTCATTTGTAAGCAAAACAAATGTATCCAATTTAGGCGGCATCATATTCTCATGAACATTAGAATCATTACCAAGAAACGAAAGTACCTGATAATTTAATTGGCGTGCGCGAGCTCTAGTAATTGGTCCCGTATATGTAGCAGTAGGGGCTGTGGGTGTAACAATGGTATTGATGTCCTCATCAGTAGAGTCGACATTGGTAGAATAAGATGCAGCTTTGCAGAACTGACCATCCAATGGACGAATACCTTCATCAATAACAACTGGTGCCTTGCCCTTCTCATCAGCTGAGGAATATGTCCGCTTGAGGACTTCAATCAGGGGCAAGTAGTTGAGGTGATTCTGAAAGTCAGCTTTGTAGTTGAGTGAATACCTTGTTTTGAGGAATCTCATGATCCAAGGAGCATAAGGCTTCAGCTCAAACGGACAAAGTGCAACATTCGCCAGAGTCCGCAAGAAGAAATCATGATAATTGACAGGGATGCCATGCATGATGTTGAATAGCATATTCTTCATGATGCCAACAATTTCCTCATCAGATGAGTCGTGGCCTTTGATGGGACTCATAGTCTTCCTCAGAAAGCGATAGATGGTTCTTGGCACATACAACAGTTCCTTCACGAGGAATTTGGTCCTTGGGGCTTGACCAGGCTTCAGAGCTTCATGAGCACTTGCATGTAATGATCAGTGAGTTCAGGCTCTTTGTACGGACAACGAGCACCTTCAGGTGGAGGACTGATTGGCAGGGCATGAAGCAATTCAGAGGCCGGTGCCTTGTAGTGAGTGTTTTCTGTCATCCAGTCCAACACCCAAGAGTTGATATCATCAGGATCACCTGTGATGTTCAGCGTTGCATAGAACTGAAGAATAAGCTCTTCATTCCAATCAACTATGTCAGAGCAAAAGTTGAGCAAGCCTGCATCATGAAGCATACTGAGGACTTGAGAGAAGCAAGGCATTGATTCCATGTCTACGTGAGGAATATGCTCATGGTCGAAGACTTTGTCCTTGCTTAAAAGGAGTGAAGAATAGAAATTGGCCTGGATGGCAGTCTAGAAGCGCCTCCTTCTAAGACGAGCATTGTCATAAGGGTTGAAATTAGTGAAGAAAACATGCTCGCCGAAAAAGTCATTAGCCTTGAATTTTTGCTTCTTTGAGAAGGGATCCTTTGGCTTGGGCTAAGGAGTGTCATTCAATTGCATCACCACCTCAGGAATCACAATCTTAGGATCCACAGACTGAGGAATTTCAGGCTCTTCTTCAGCTACAACCTGGGTCTTCAATTCTTGATATACATTTTCTTCAGCACTAGTGGCTGGAATTTTCATGGACAGACGGGGTTGCATGAGGTTCTTCAGATCCCATTTGTACTTCAGTAGCAACAGGGGACTGATGAATTGCTTGAAGTGGAGTGAACATTGGAGAGTTGGGGTGCTGACTTTCCCAAAAGTCATCATTTAGCACAGGTTTGGTACAGCCAATGTCCACATCCTCATATTCCATTTCTTCAATGCCGGCCTCTTCAGCAGTGAACTGAGGCATAGGCAAGGAGACAATTGGGGTTGAAGGGGTTGCATCCACTTCAATTTCTTCATCCAACTGCTCTGACGAAGCAGCAGAATGATTCTGTTCATCTGATTCACTTGGAATCACATAATTTTCACCAAAAGGAACAAGGTCCTTTGATGGCATGAATGAGACAGGAACGACATCAATTGGGTTGTTGATTGAGCTTGTCAAAGGCTTCATCTTCTTCGGAGCTGAAGAATCTGATGAAGTTGATGCCTTCCTTTTCTTCATAGCTGCACACTCTGCAGCCTTGGTCTTCTTCGCATCTGAGGCATATGGAAGAATTGGAGTTGGTGTAGGCGCAGGAGGAGCAGAGGAATTTGGTTTAGTTTTTTCAGGTGCAACTGATGCAGTTGCCCTGACTTCTTCACTTTCTTCAGGCGCACCACTAGTGGATGCCCTGGCAATTTCTTCAGCGGCTGGAATGCAGTCATCAGCCCTGGTACTTTCATTTTCTTTAGCAGCCTGATTGTCATCAGCGGTACTGGCATGTTCTTCATTAGGCTAAGCAGATGCTTCAGCTGGAGTGACTTCAATATGCACAGGAGCAGCAGAACTTGAAGTGAATGTCTTCGTCAGCTTGACGAACCGGACCTTGGCGCCCTTCCAATCAGCATAGTAGCGATTGAATTCATCACTCAGTTGCTTGATCTCAGCTTGCAAGGCAATGAGTTGATCAGGGGTAAGAGTGAGGACATTGTCCTTTAGGTAGCGCTGCTTCTTGTACTGCGCTTTCTTCAGTCTTCTTCCTTCTTCAAATTTCCACTTCTCTTCTTCAATGAATGCAGTCAGAACATGTCTTTGACTAGGAGTGAGGTTCATCTCTGACAGAGGCATGTTTGGGTCCTTGTGCCATAAATCGATGAAGTCTAGGATCAACTTCGGATCCTATAGCATTGGCACATTGCTGCCTTTGGCTCTAGCGGCCCTAGCCTGCCTGTCTCTAATGATTTCGGCAAGTTCTTCATCATCAGCCTCATCGTTTAGAGGGCAGTTGAAAGGCGACCTACTTCTTGTGAGGACTTGGTCGAAGGCCTCGTCCAGTAGTGGAATTTGGTACAACTGAGGAATTTGGTACAACTGAGGAACTTGCAGAAGCTCCTGGGGCAATTGAGATGCCTGTAGTCCTTTGGCACGTGGCGAGATGCACAGGTGCAGAGGATTTTGTCGGAGCAACTGAAGAATTTTTTGGAGGAGATGAAGACTTTGAAGGAGGAGCAAGTTGAGGAATTGGCCGTGAGGGCTTTGAAGAATCTGGCCATGAGGGCTTTGCTGAGGAACTTTGCCGTGAGGGCATTGAGGGTGAAGCACTTGGATTATGTGCAGGCCTCTTAGGCATCGCCTTCTTCGGCTTACTAGCAGAGGCCTCAGCGGCGGTAGCAGCAGCAGCAGAGTCTTCATTAAATTTCCTCACTGCTTCCTTTGCTTGTTTGGCCAGTTTGGCCTGGCGCTTTGCCCATTCATCAGGATAATCCTCACCGCGCTTGAGGCTGGTGGGATCTGCCAATTGGCCTGGTGCCAATGGAGGTCTTGGGCATGGAGGGTTGAGTGTGAATTTCTTCATATACTTGGGAGTAACATACCTGTACTCCCTCATTCCCGTGCCCATCTCCTCTCTATCCTTTGTATGAGCACCTTGCGCTGATTTTTGTCCTCCTTGCCAAATTTGGCCTCATCAGGAGTGCAGTAATCCTTGTATATGTCCTCAGGGATTTCGAAAGCAGTATTGACCTCAGGCCTCTTTCCACCCTTCTGTGGCTTCTTACCATCAGCCATTTTCTTCAGCTGAGGAATATGAACAACTGAAGTTTCTAAAGAGGTGTGCAACTGATAGAGGCGAGGGTCCCGATCTTTCGATGAGATGATGGATATCGCTTTGGTGGAAGTCGACTTGGACGATCCGACTACGAACGTGCGAGGACGTCGCGCCTTAGCAATCGCTAAACCAACTCCGAGAGGTTATTGACCACGCCGGAGCACGATCAACCTGACCACGAGGGTCTGTTTCCTGCGAGCAAACGAAGAACAAGCAAGAAACTAAGATTGCAATCTGGATATTGCGAATAAAAGATGAAAGCTTTATTGATCAAGGTGGGGTTCTGTGACGCCTTTGTCTGGTCGTTGAACACAAACGAAGTACGCGAAGTTGCAGCTATGGCGAACTTTTAATCTAAACAAAACCCAAAGTCTAAACGATGCCCTAAGGGCTGTATATATGGAGGAAGAGGGGGGGAATTTCGTGGCCCTTGGTGGAGGGGTCCGAAATCAACCCTATCTCTTGTTTCCCCACACATACGGACTCTAAAAATAGCCTATACTTATGTATTTCGAAATTACATGGGCCTGGCCCAATAATAAGGTGACGCAGCACCTAAAATAGCCTCGGAACGAAATTTATGAAGTGGCATCTTGTATATTTCGTCCAAGGCTTCATGCACCCATTATGGTGGCTTCAAAGTCCTGAAATCATCACTTGTAACTCCGTTCTTGTTCCCCTTGCGCATGCCATCATCTCCATGCTTGTTCTTGCTGCAATGTTCATCCTTCTCCAAGCTAGGCCCTTCATTTGTAAGCAAAACAAATGTATCCAATTTAGGCAACATCATATTCTCATGAACATTAGAATCATTACCAAGAAACGAAAGTACCTGGTAATTTAGTTGGCGTGCACGAGCTCTAGTAATTGGTCCAGTATGTATAGCAGCATGGGCTGTGGGTGTAACAATTGTATTGATGTCCTCATCAAGATCACTGGCCTTGAGAAGACGTTCGAAACAAAGCTCGATGACAAGTTTAATGAATTGCTCGCGCGTCTTCCACCACCACCACCCGCTGCACCTAACGCACCTCTCCAACAACAACAACAACGACTACCTCCACATCGCGAAATAGACCTTCGCCGAGCGAGTCGTGTTCCTCTTGCGTTTGGCCAAACTGTTGGTGCTGCTGTTGATACTTCTGTGGCTCCTGCTGCTGATGCGGAGGAGGATGATTATGTGGGAGATTATGAGGATGAGGTTGATCAAAATCAGCACTACGTGCAGCCACCTGCACCACCACCAGCAGGTCGACCTCAGGTATATATTCGTAATGGTAGGCCTGCACCACCACCTCAGGTACGAGATGATGTCCATATTCCTAAACTGAAATTGAATATTCCACCATTTGAGGGTAGATATGTTCCTGATATATATCTTACTTGGGAGTTAGAAACTGAACAACGATTTACATGTTTACAATATCCTGAGGAGAGACGAGTTGCTGCTGCTGTTTGTGCTTTCACTAGTTTTGCATGTGTATGGTGGTCTGAACATTGTAGATTATATCCTATTCCAACTACTCGGGCTGCTTTGAAAACTGCTATGCGTACGCGTTGGGTTCCACCATATTATCAACGTGAATTGCTTCAAAAATTGCAGCGTTTAAGACAAGGGAAAAATTCTGTAGAAGAATATTATCAGGAATTACAAACTGGCATGATTAGATGTGGTATTGTTGAGGAGAATGAAGCTATGCTTGCACGTTTTTTGGGTGGATTAAATAGAGAGATTCAGACCATTCTAGACTATAAGGAGTATACTAATATCACACGTTTATTCCATCTTGCTTGTAAAGCTGAACGTGAAGTGCAGGATCGACAAGCATTGGGGCGAACTAACTTTTCTGCAGGCCGACCTTCATCATGGACACCACGTGCATCTTCTACTTCAACTGCACCAGCACCTCCATCCGGTGCCACCTCCAGCCGTGATACAAGAAAATAGGCACAACCACCATTATCTGCCAAGAGCGCACCTGCGGGGCCTGCACAGCGTTCTTCTTCTTCCATGGCATCAATAGGGCACACAAGTGATATTATTTGTCGTTGTTGTAAGGGAGGAGGTCATTATGCGAGAGAATGCAAATCTCCGCGTGTGATGATTGCTACCGCGGATGGTGGATATGAGTCTGCTAGTGACTATGACGAGGAGAGTTTGGCTCTTATTACACGTGAAGAACATGGTGGAGATGATTCTGATCATGAGACGCAATACATGGCTCCTGAAGACGCTGACAGGTATGAATGTTTAGTTGCTCAACGTGTTTTGAGTGTGCAGATCACACAAGCTGAGCAAAATGAGAGGCACAATTTGTTCCATACCAAGGGAGTTGTGAAGGAACGTTCTGTGCGCGTCATCATAGACGGAGGGAGCTGCAACAACTTGGCTAGCATGGAGATGGTGGAGAAGCTTTCTCTCACCACAAGACCACATCCACATCCTTACTACATCCAATGGTTCAACAACAGCGGCAAGGTTAAGGTAACACGTACTGTTCGTGTGCATTTTAGTATCTCTACATATGCTGATTATGTTGATTGTGATGTGGTACCTATGCAAGCATGTTCCTTATTACTTGGTAGACCATGGCAATTTGATAAAAATTCTGTACACCATGGTAGAAACAATCACTATACTCTTGTTCATAAGGATAAAAATATTACTTTGCTTCCTATGACTCCTTATTCCATTTTGAAAGATGATATTAATAGAGCTAATAAAGCACAACAGGAGAAGAATAAGAGTGAAAATCAGACTGTGGCAAAAGAATTTGAGCAACAAATGAAGCCTAATAATAAACCATCTAGTGTTGCTTCTGAAATTAAATTGAAAAGTGCATGTTTATTTGCCACCAAATCTGATATTGATGAGCTAGATTTCAGCAAATCTGTTTGCTATGCTTTTGTGTGCAAAGAGGCATTATTTTCATTCGAGGACGTGCCTTCCTCTTTGCCTCCTGCTGTCACTAACATTTTGCAGGAGTTCGCTGACGTTTTTCCACAAGACGTGCCACCGGGATTACCGCCTATTCGAGGGATTGAGCATCAGATCGACTTAATTCCCGGTGCTTCACTGCCAAACCGTGCACCATACCATACCAATCCAGAGGAGACGAAGGAGATTATGCGTCAAGTACAAGAGCTTCTCGACAAAGGTTATATACGCGAATCCCTTAGTCCTTGTGCTGTTCCTATTATTCTAGTGCCGAAAAAGGATGGTACATCACGTATGTGTGTTGATTGTAGAGGCATTAATAATATTACTATTCGTTATCGTCATCCTATTCCTAGGCTAGATGATATGCTTGATGAATTGAGTGGCTCTACAGTATTCTCCAAAGTTGATTTGCGTAGTGGCTACCATCAAATTCGTATGAAATTGGGAGATGAATGGAAAACAGCATTTAAAACTAAGTTTGGATTATATGAGTGGTTAGTTGATAGAGGCAAAGGTGTCCCGTCTTTCGATGAGATGGTGGATTTCGCTTTGGTGGAAGTCGACTTTGACGATCCGACTACGAACGTGCGAGGACGTCGCGCCTTAGCAATCGCTAAACCAACTCCGAGAGGTTATTGACCACGCCGGAGCACGATCAACCTGACCACGAAGGTCTGTTTCCTGCGAGCAAACGAAGAACAAGCAAGAAACTAAGATTGCAATCTGGATATTGCGAATATAAGATGAAAGCTTTATTGATCAAGGTGGGGTTCTGTGACGCCTTTGTCTGGTCGTTGAACACAAACGAAGTACGCGAAGTTGCAGCTATGGCGAACTTTTAATCTAAACAAAACCCAAAGTCTAAACGATGCCCTAAGGGCTGTATATATGGAGGAAGAGGGGGGGGGGGGAATTTCGTGGCCCTTGGTGGAGGGGTCCGAAATCAACCCTATCTCTTGTTTCCCCACACATACGGACTCTAAAAATAGCCTATACTTATGTATTTCGAAATTACATGGGCCTGGCCCAATAATAAGGTGACGCAGCACCTAAAATAGCCTCGGGACGAAATTTATGAAGTGGCGTCTTGTATATTTCGTCCAAGGCTTCATGCACCCATTATGGTGGCTTCAAAGTCCTGAAATCATCACTTGTAACTCCGTTCTTGTTTCCCTTGCGCATGCCATCATCTCCATGCTTGTTCTTGCTCCAATGTTCATCCTTCTCCAAGCTAGGCCCTTCATTTGTAAGCAAAACAAATGTATCCAATTTAGGCAGCATCATATTCTCATGAACATTATAATCATTACCAAGAAACGAAAGTACCTGGTAATTTAGTTGGCGTGCACGAGCTCTAGTAATTGGTCCAGTATGTATAGCAGCAGGGGCTGTGGGTGTAACAATTGTATTGATGTCCTCATCACATAGTATAGCGACGAGACAATGCATCAGCAATAACATTTTCTTTTCCCTTCTTGTGTTTAATGACATAAGGGAAAGTCTCAATGAATTCAACCCATTTAGCATGTCTACGATTCAGTTTAGCTTGACTTTTAATATGTTTCAAAGATTCATGATCAGAATGTATAACAAATTCTTTGGGCCATAAATAATGTTGCCATGTTTCTAAAGTCCGAACAAGAGCATATAATTCTTTATCATAAGTAGAATAATTCAGACTAGGCCCACTCAATTTTTCAGAAAAGTATGCAACAGGTTTGCCATCTTGTAATAACACACCTCCTAATCCAATTCCACTAGCATCACATTCAAGCTCAAAAGTCTTATTAAAATCAGGAAGTTGGAGTAAAGGAGCATGTGTCAACTTATCTTTCAATACCGTGAAGGCTTCTTCCTGTGCGGTACCCCAAACAAAAGGCACATCCTTCTTTGTAAGCTCGTTGAGAGGTGCAGCAATGGTGCTGAAATCTCTCACAAAACGCCTATAGAATCCAGCGAGGCCAAGAAAACTCCTCACCTGTGTGACCGTTTTGGGCTGCGGCCAACTCTCAATAGCTTTAATCTTGGCTTTATCAACTTCAATTCCCTGTGGAGTAACAACATAGCCAAGAAAAGATACTCGGTCGGTGCAAAAGGTGCACTTCCCAAGGTTACCAAACAAACGTGCATCACGTAGAGCAATAAAAACAGCACGTAAATGTTCCAAATGTTCCTCCAAAGATCTGCTATAAATCAATATGTCATCAAAGTAAACTACCACAAATCGTCCAATGAAAGCACGTAAAACTTCGTTCATTAATCTCATGAAAGTACTAGGTGCATTAGTTAACCCAAAAGGCATGACTAACCACTCATATAATCCAAACTTAGTTTTAAATGCTGTTTTCCATTCATCTCCCAATTTCATACGAATTTGATGGTAGCCACTACGCAAATCAACTTTGGAGAATACTATAGAGCCACTCAATTCATCAAGCATATCATCTAGCCTAGGAATAGGATGACGATAACGAATAGTAATATTATTAATGCCTCTACAATCAACACACATACGTGATGTACCATCCTTTTTCGGCACTAGAATAATAGGAACATCACAAGGACTAAGGGATTCGCGTATATAACCTTTGTCGAGAAGCTCTTGTACTTGACGCATAATCTCCTTCGTCTCCTCTGGATTGGTACGGTATGGTGCACGGTTTGGCAGTGAAGCACCGGGAATTAAGTCGATCTGATGCTCAATCCCTCGAATAGGCGGTAATCCCGGTGGCACGTCTTGTGGAAAAACGTCAGCGAACTCCTGCAAAATGTTAGTGACAGCAGGAGGCAAAGAGGAAGGCACGTCCTCGAATGAAAATAATGCCTCTTTGCACACAAAAGCATAGCAAACAGATTTGCTGAAATCTAGCTCATCAATATCAGATTTGGTGGCAAATAAACATGCACTTTTCAATTTAATTTCAGAAGCAACACTAGATGGTTTATTATTAGGCTTCATTTGTTGCTCAAATTCTTTTGCCACAGTCTGATTTTCACTCTTATTCTTCTCCTGTTGTGCTTTATTAGCTCTATTAATATCATCTTTCAAAATGGAATAAGGAGTCATAGGAAGCAAAGTAATATTTTTATCCTTATGAACAAGAGTATAGTGATTGTTTCTACCATGGTGTACAGAATTTTTATCAAATTGCCATGGTCTACCAAGTAATAAGGAACATGCTTGCATAGGTACCACATCACAATCAACATAATCAGCATATGTAGAGATACTAAAATGCACACGAACAGTACGTGTTACCTTAACCTTGCCGCTGTTGTTGAACCATTGGATGTAGTAAGGATGTGGATGTGGTCTTGTGGTGAGAGAAAGCTTCTCCACCATCTCCATGCTAGCCAAGTTGTTGCAGCTCCCTCCGTCTATGATGACGCGCACAGAACGTTCCTTCACAACTCCCTTGGTATGGAACAAGTTGTGCCTCTGATTTTGCTCAGCTTGTGTGACCTGCACACTCAAAACACGTTGAGCAACTAAACATTCATACCTATCAGCGTCTTCAGGAGCCATGTATTGCGTCTCATGATCAGAATCATCTCCACCATGTTCATCACGTGTAATAAGAGCCAAAGTCTCCTCATCATAGTCACTAGCGGACTCATATCCACCATCCGCGGTAGCAATCATCACACGCGGAGATTTGCATTCTCTCGCATAATGACCTCCTCCCTTACAACGACGACAAATAATATCACTTGTGTGCCCTGTTGATGCCATGGAAGAAGAAGAACATTGTGCAGGCCCCGCAGGTGCGCTCTTGGCAGATAATGGTGGTTGTGCCTGTTTTCTTGTATCGCGGCTGGAGGTGGTACCGGATGGAGGTGCTGGTGCAGTTGAAGTAGAAGATGCACGTGGTGTCCATGATGAAGGTCGGCCTGCAGAAAAGTTAGTTCGCCCCAATGCTTGTCGATCCTGCACTTCACGTTCAGCTTTACAAGCAAGATGGAATAAACGAGTGATATTAGTATACTCCTTATAGTCTAGAATGGTCTGAATCTCTCTATTTAATCCACCCAGAAAACGTGCAAGCATAGCTTCATTCTCCCCAACAATACCACATCTAATCATGCCAGTTTGTAATTCCTGATAATATTCTTCTACAGAATTTTTCCCTTGTCTTAAACGCTGCAATTTTTGAAGCAATTCACGTTGATAATATGGTGGAACCCAACGCGTACGCATAGCAGTTTTCAAAGCAGCCCAAGTAGTTGGAATAGGATATAATCTACAATGTTCAGACCACCATACACATGCAAAACTAGTGAAAGCACAAACGGCAGCAGCAACTCGTCTCTCCTCAGGATATTGTAAACATGTAAATCGTTGTTCAGTTTCTAACTCCCAAGTAAGATATATATCAGGAACATATCTACCCTCAAATGGTGGAATATTCAATTTCAGTTTAGGAATATGGACATCATCTCGTACCTGAGGTGGTGGTGCAGGCCTACCATTACGAATATATACCTGAGGTCGACCTGCTGGTGGTGGTACAGGTGGCTGCACGTAGTGTTGATTTTGATCAACCTCATCCTCATAATCTCCTGATGAGGACATCAATACAATTGTTACACCCACAGCCCCTGCTGCTATACATACTGGACCAATTACTAGAGCTCGTGCACGCCAACTAAATTACCAGGTACTTTCGTTTCTTGGTAATGATTCTAATATTCATGAGAATATGATGCTGCCTAAATTGGATACATTTGTTTTGCTTACAAATGAAGGGCCTAGCTTGGAGAAGGATGAACATTGGAGCAAGAACAAGCATGGAGATGATGGCATGCGCAAGGGGAACAAGAACGGAGTTACAAGTGATGATTTCAGGACTTTGAAGCCACCATAATGGGTGCATGAAGCCTTGGACGAAATATACAAGATGCCACTTCATAAATTTCGTCCCGAGGCTATTTTAGGTGCTGCGTCACCTTATTATTGGGCCAGGCCCATGTAATTTCGAAATACATAAGTATAGGCTATTTTTAGAGTCCGTATGTGTGGGGAAACAAGAGATAGGGTTGATTTCGGATCCCTCCACCAAGGGCCACGAAATTCCCCCCTCTTCCCCCATATATACAGCCCTTAGGGCATCGTTTAGACTTTGGGTTTTGTTTAGATTAAAAGTTCGCCATAGCTGCAACTTCGCGTACTTCGTTTGTGTTCAACGACCAGACAAAGGCGTCACAGAACCCCACCTTGATCAATAAAGCTTTCATCTTATATTCGCAATATCCAGATTGCAATCTTAGTTTCTTGCTTGTTCTTCGTTTGCTCGCAGGAAACAGACCCTCGTGGTCAGGTTGATCGTGCTCCGGCGTGGTCAATAACCTCTCGGAGTTGGTTTAGCGATTGCTAAGGCGCGACGTCCTCGCACGTTCGTAGTCGGATCGTCAAAGTCGACTTCCACCAAAGCGAAATCCACCATCTCATCGAAAGACGGGACACCTTTGCCTCTATCATCCACTTGGGCCCATTGGTCTTGTACGACCTAGATTTAGTTTTAGGCTGCCTTGGGACGTCCTCCCACCTCCTTGGCCGCCACCCCTTGCGCCTATATAAGTAGATCCATCTAGTAGCTTTTCTTGGGGATTTGTTTAGTTAAAAGTTAGCCATTGCAACTTCGTGTACTTCGTTTGTGTCCAACGACCAGACCAAGACCGCTTCCGGATCCCCACCATTATCAATACTTAATATATATTTGCAATATTCAGATTGCTTTATCATATTCTTGCTCGTTCTTCGATTGCTTGCAGGAATAGACCTTCGTGGTCAGGCTGACCGTGCTTCCAGCATTATCAGTAACCTCAGGAGATTGGTTTAGCGATTGCTAAGGCGCAACGTCGTGCACGTTTGTAGTCGGATCGTCAAAGTCGTCTCCACCAAATCGATAGTTATCATCTCATCGAAAGATCGGGACCCTCGCCTCTATCATCAGAGAACATTCGAAGATTCTAAGATATTTAGCTCACACCGCAACTTGCTAAATCTCTTCTCATCCAAGGGCTTATTGAAGATATCGGCCAGCTAGTCTTAAGTGCTTGCGTGGTCGATGGATATGTCGCCCTTCAACACATGATCATGAAGAAAATGATGATGAATCTGGATGTGCTTGGTCTTCGAGTGCTGAACTGGGTTATGAGCAATCTTGATAGCGCTTTCATTGTCGCAGTAGAGAGGCACATTGTTCAGTTGATCCCATAGTCCTTGAGTGTTTGCTTCATCCATAGTAATTGAGCACAGCACGATCCAGCAGCAATGTACTCAGCTTCTGAAGTGGAGATGATGAGGACATCAATACCATTGTCCCACAGCCCCTACTGCTACATATATGGGACCAATTACTAGAGCTCGCGCACGCCAATTAAATTATCAGGTACTTTCGTTTCTTGGTAATGATTCTAATGTTCATGAGAATATGATGCTGCCTAAATTGGATACATTTGTTTTGCTTACAAATGAAGGGCCTAGCTTGGAGAAGGATGAACATTGGAGCAAGAACAAGCATGGAGATGATGCCATGCGCAAGGGGAACAAGAACGGAGTTACAAGTGATGATTTCAGGACTTTGAAGCCACCATAATGGGTGCATGAAGCCATGGACGAAATATACAAGATGCCACTTCATAAATTTCGTCCCGAGGCTATTATAGGTGCCGCGTCACCTTTTTATTGGGCCAGGCCCATGTAATTTCGAAATACATAAGTATAGGCTATTTTTAGAGTCCGTATGTGTGGGGAAACAAGAGATAGGGTTGATTTCGGACCCCTCCACCAAGGGCCACGAAATTCCCCCTCTCTTCCTCCATATATACAGCCCTTAGGGCACCGTTTAGACTTTGGGTTTTGTTTAGATTAAAAGTTCGCCACAGCTGCAACTTCGCGTACTTCGTTTGTGTTCAACGACCAGACAAAGGCGTCACAGAACCCCACCTTGATCAATAAAGCTTTCATCTTATATTCGCAATATCCAGATTGCAATCTTAGTTTCTTGCTTGTTCTTCGTTTGCTCGCAGGAAACAGACCCTCGTGGTCAGGTTGATCGTGCTCCGGCGTGGTCAATAACCTCTCGGAGTTGGTTTAGCGATTGCTAAGGCGCGACGTCCTCGCACGTTCGTAGTCGGATCGTCAAAGTTGACTTCCACCAAAGCGATATCCATCATCTCATCGAAAGACGGGACACCTTTGCCTCTATCAAGTGGTATCAGATTTCCAGGTTGCTCGGTGAGATTTTACAGTTTTTCGTAGTTTAGATCGAGTCTGTTCTTCATACCTACAGTCCACGAAAAAGCCACAAAAAAATTAGGGTTAGTTCATCATATCCGAACCAATCTGAGCCTTTGCATAATCTTTTTAGGGTTTTGCTTTGTTGAATTTGCGGTTGCATCGTCGTGTCTAGTTGCTGGTCTTAGAGTCTAGTCTTTTAGAGTTTCGAGTTCTGGTCATAAGTTGTCACGCCGCCGCCGCACCATCATCATCACCCCTGCCATCTACCACCACCGCTTATCCGCCACCGCTTCGAATCCGTATCCATATACCACCACAACTGTCATATACCACCACCGCTGCCATCTACCACCATATATCCACCACCAATCCGAGTTCTTGTCATATTAGGTTTGTTTTCGAGATCCCTCTAGATTCCGATTCGTGTTTCCTTGCCGGAGTAGGTTTCGGAAAAAAAAAAAAATTGGTCAAAAAAATTTCGTGCCCATCCTGTCAGTTTGAGCTAAGAAGAGTTTTGAGACACTCGCCATACGGAGGAAGAGGGGGGGAATTTCGTGGCCCTTGGTGGAGGGGTCCGAAATCAACCCTATCTCTTGTTTCCCCACACATGCGGACTCTAAAAATAGCCTATACTTATGTATTTCGAAATTACATGGGCCTGGCCCAATAATAAGGTGACGCAGCACCTAAAATAGCCTCGGGACGAAATTTATGAAGTGGCGTCTTGTATATTTCGTCCAAAGCTTCATGCACCCATTATGGTGGCTTCAAAGTCCTGAAATCATCACTTGTAACTCCGTTCTTGTTTCCCTTGCGCATGCCATCATCTCCATGCTTGTTCTTGCTCCAATGTTCATCCTTCTCCAAGCTAGGCCCTTCATTTGTAAGCAAAACAAATGTATCCAATTTAGGCAGCATCATATTCTCATGAACATTAGAATCATTACCAAGAAACGAAAGTACCTGGTAATTTAGTTGGCGTGCACGAGCTCTAGTAATTGGTCCAGTATGTATAGCAGCAGGGGCTGTGGGTGTAACAATTGTATTGATGTCCTCATCAAGTTCTTACCCAGCAGCAGGCGGTGATCGGCAACCGTTGTAGTCAAAAACTCTCAAAGCTTGGATAGAGCGATTACCAGGGAGAGTCAAACGCACGACGTAGATGTATGTGGAGCTGGGAAGGCTTATAATATGGTAGCAAAAAGGGTCAGCAATAATCAATTCAGAGATGCAAAGTTGAATAAACGCTCAACGACGGTACTGTGCTGGTCCTAGGCTAGACTGTGCTAGAGACGCGAGCCTAGAACACTAACAAAATCACGGCGCGGCACGTAAACAAGGGAAAAGCACACTCTGGAATTTTTTTTCGCTCTTTTTTTTTTGCGCTCTTTTTTTTTGCGCTGCTTTTTTTTTTGCGAAAAATCACTATAATGGCGAGTGTCTCAAAACTCTTCTTAGCTCAAACTGACAGGATGGGCACGAAATTTTTTTGACCATTTTTTTTTACTGCCCGGACCCAAAAACTGGAAACGGGTCAAAAAAAACTTCCTATAATGGCACCTGTCTCAAAACACTCAGAAACACCTAAAAATAGGATAGCCAGAAATTTTTTCGAAAAATGCGTTTTCGAAAAATTTTGGGCCTAAACGGAGCGTGGCTACCCGACTCTTTTTTTTTTCCGAAACCTACTCCGGCAAGGAAACACGAATCGGAATCTAGATGGATCCCGAAAACAAACCTAAAAGCAAAGAACTCGGATTGGTGGTGGATATATGGTGGTGGTATATGGCAGCGGTGGTGGTAGCGGTGGTAGTATATGGATATGGATCGGTGGTGGTATATGGACACGGATTGGTGGTGGTATATGGATACGGATTCGGTGCGGTGGTGGTAGATGGCAGGGGCGATGATGATGGTGCGGCGGCGGCGTGACAACTTATGACCAGAACTCGAAACTCTAAAAGACTAGACTCTAAGACCAGCAACTAGACACGACGATGCAACCGCAAATTCAACAAAGCAAAACCCTAAAAAGATTATGCAAAGGCTCAGATTGGTTCGGATATGATGAACTAACCCTAATTTTTTTTTGTGGCTTTTTCGTGGACTGTAGGTATGAAGAACAGACTCGATCTAAACTACGAAAAACTGTA
Organism: Triticum aestivum; assembly: GCF_018294505.1. Taxonomy (NCBI): domain Eukaryota; kingdom Viridiplantae; phylum Streptophyta; class Magnoliopsida; order Poales; family Poaceae; genus Triticum; species Triticum aestivum. The sequence goes on along the minus strand of NW_025228315.1, from coordinate 41,884 downwards.
AAATCTCACCGAGCAACCTAGAAATCTGATACCACTTGATAGAGGCGAGGGTCCCGATCTTTCGATGAGATGATGGATATCGCTTTGGTGGAAGTCGACTTTGACGATCCGACTACGAACGTGCGAGGACGTCGCGCCTTAGCAATCGCTAAACCAACTCCGAGAGGTTATTGACCACGCCGGAGCACGATCAACCTGACCACGAGGGTCTGTTTCCTGCGAGCAAACGAAGAACAAGCAAGAAACTAAGATTGCAATCTGGATATTGCGAATAAAAGATGAAAGCTTTATTGATCAAGGTGGGGTTCTGTGACGCCTTTGTCTGGTCGTTGAACACAAACGAAGTACGCGAAGTTGCAGCTATGGCGAACTTTTAATCTAAACAAAACCCAAAGTCTAAACGATGCCCTAAGGGCTGTATATATGGAGGAAGAGGGGGGGAATTTCGTGGCCCTTGGTGGAGGGGTCCGAAATCAACCCTATCTCTTGTTTCCCCACACATACGGACTCTAAAAATAGCCTATACTTATGTATTTCGAAATTACATTGGCCTGGCCCAATAATAAGGTGACGCAGCACCTAAAATAGCCTCGGGACGAAATTTATGAAGTGGCGTCTTGTATATTTCGTCCAAGGCTTCATGCACCCATTATGGTGGCTTCAAAGTCCTGAAATCATCACTTGTAACTCCGTTCTTGTTTCCCTTGCGCATGCCATCATCTCCATGCTTGTTCTTGCTCCAATGTTCATCCTTCTCCAAGCTAGGCCCTTCATTTGTAAGCAAAACAAATGTATCCAATTTAGGCAGCATCATATTCTCATGAACAATAGAATCATTACCAAGAAACGAAAGTACCTGGTAATTTAGTTGGCGTGCACGAGCTCTAGTAATTGGTCCAGTATGTATAGCAGCAGGGGCTGTGGGTGTAACAATTGTATTGATGTCCTCATCAGCAACTTTTCTTCGAGGAACGCTGCAAATGAGTTATGTTGATGAGAACCTAGTGATTCAGCAGCGGACATTTATACCTGTGAACAGAGTATAGTTGCGAGGAATTTGGAGAGGTCATATGTGTTCTCATAAGGTTTTTCAAAAAGAATAGGTTTGAGGAATTTGACCAGATGAGTCTTGAAGAATTTCAATAAGCGTTCTTTATCTTAGGTTCCAGAGTTGTACAGATTGAAAATCCACACAATTTGGAATCTTGAGGAAAATCATTGCTTAGAGAAACGAATCAAGAGCAGATGATATGTGAAGTGTTTAGTGTGTGAAGATTTTAAGAATAAATACCTTTGAAGATTTTCAAGAAAACATATGAATCAAAGAGGGCAGTAAAAGTAACTTTTAATTACCCTTGATGAAGAACACGATGAACTGGGAAGTATAGATGTGAAGTTCGTCAGTTCAGATCTTCCACGCCCTAACTCGACAGAGGAAGACGACTACAACTGTGGCGGAGTGAAGAAATCCACAACTGGCGCGAGTACGATGGCGATGAGGTCGAGGCAGTGAAGCTCTTCCTCACCGGCTGTGATGAAGTAGCGGCGGCGCTAGGGTTTGGGAAGCTCGAGTGGGAGTGAGAACAAGCGGAGTAAAAACAAAGTGAGGAAGAGGCGGGGGTATTTATAGTGGGAGTGAAAAACTGTACGCCCGAGGAAATCGGATGAACGTACCCCTGGCCCTTCTCATTTGCTTGACATGTGTCACCCACGTACTGAGAGGTGGCGATCATGTAGGATCGTGGGTGAATAGATAAGTATTGTCGTGGGATGCGGAACGGTTTGGGCGGCAAAGCCGAAAATTTTGATAAGATAAGTTAAAAGTTTCGTTCGCAGTTTCTTCAGCTGTCAAGGACACAGTGAAGATTTTGAATGAGTTTCAAATAGAACGCACATGAGGAATTTGTGAACAGACTGGGTTGAGTTTAGCATAGAGGGGGAAGGGTCCGATCACATTCACTTAGCAGAAGAAATCAACTTGAAGAATTAGCAATAAGTGAATGTTGTAGAGGACATAAACTCATATATATATATATATATATATATATATATATATATACATATATATACATATATATACATATATATAGCCAATGAAGAATAAGGACGGAAAGAGTGAAGACAAAGCAAAGTTGAAGAATTTGAAAAGCTGAGGAATTTCAAAAATGAAGAAAAATTCAAATTGAAGATTTTCAACTTTGGTTGGTGGCGTAACCCACAGTATAAAAAAGCTGATTTCAGACACCGCGTACAATTGTCGTAGGGTTCTGAGAATCAATTTCTTCATTAATTTCTTCACACTTAGAGGGTTAGTCTTCATTGATTGAAGAAAAACGTTACTTCATGTGTTGCGCATCTAAGTCATCAAGTCAGCATAAGTGTTAGGATGTGTGTCCATTTCAGATGATGAGGACATGACTACCTTGGATATGACCAAAAATATTGCATATATGCATATTTGTCAGGTGATTTCTAGTGCAAACTATTCAATAATCTATTTATGTTATCCAGAACAAAAATACTTCACACACTTTTGTGTTTTGTCTAATTGCAGGTGTATGGGACATTTGTACAATCCACATATGAAGATAAGGAAGAAAGAGATGTTTATTTGCTGTCCAAAAAGTTCTCTCACGTCACTTTTGGCCCAAGAGAAGATAGAGTCCAAGTCTCTCACGTTCGGGATTCAGATTCGGACTACACAGACATACCTGACTCAAAACGCACACAAGTTTTTCATACGGACTCCGAATTGGGTGATTCTTTTTTTGTTGGAAACTAGATTTCGTGCACTTTCCAACCCAATTGGAATCACCTTCAAATTCGTCCAGAGCGTTGAGTTGTGGACGAAACAATCTGATGCTGCAGCAGAATCCGAGTCAAACTACAAGTCCAAAGGTGTTACATCACCTCCACTTGGGCCCATTGGTCTTGTACGACCTAGATTTAGTTTTAGGCTGCCTTGGGACGTCCTCCCACCTCCTTGGCCGCCACCCCTTGCGCCTATATAAGTAGATCCATCTAGTAGCTTTTCTTGGGGATTTGTTTAGTTAAAAGTTAGCCATTGCAACTTCGTGTACTTCGTTTGTGTCCAACGACCAGACCAAGACCGCTTCCGGATCCCCACCATTATCAATACTTAATATATATTTGCAATATTCAGATTGCTTTATCATATTCTTGCTCGTTCTTCGATTGCTTGCAGGAATAGACCTTCGTGGTCAGGCTGACCGTGCTTCCAGCATTGTCAGTAACCTCAGGAGATTGGTTTAGCGATTGCTAAGGCGCAACGTCGTGCACGTTTGTAGTCGGATCGTCAAAGTCGTCTCCACCAAATCGATAGTTATCATCTCATCGAAAGATCGGGACCCTCGCCTCTATCATCAGAGAACATTCGAAGATTCTAAGATATTTAGCTCACACCGCAACTTGCTAAATCTCTTCTCATCCAAGGGCTTATTGAAGATATCGGCCAGCTAGTCTTAAGTGCTTGCGTGGTCGATGGATATGTCGCCCTTCAACACATGATCATGAAGAAAATGATGATGAATCTGGATGTGCTTGGTCTTCGAGTGCTGAACTGGGTTATGAGCAATCTTGATAGCGCTTTCATTGTCGCAGTAGAGAGGCACATTGTTCAGTTGATCCCATAGTCCTTGAGTGTTTGCTTCATCCATAGTAATTGAGCACAGCACGATCCAGCAGCAATGTACTCAGCTTCTGAAGTGGAGATGATGAGGACATCAATACCATTGTCCCACAGCCCCTACTGCTACATATATGGGACCAATTACTAGAGCTCGCGCACGCCAATTAAATTATCAGGTACTT